>NC_039279.1:11352399-11437399 GCF_003368295.1 Carassius auratus | reverse complement strand
AGAGCAGAAAATTTAAGATATCATACAAGAAGTTAGAACTGACATAAGAGTTAAATTTACTATGTACAGTGGGTGGCCAACCAGACGCAGGTGTGCATTTGCAGCTTTTGACCACTGGGTGGCTCTTTAACCACAAGTTATCAAACAAGCGCGTCAAAGCACATTTTCGCAAATAGATGTCAGCTTTGCCTCACCGATGTGTTACATTTGACAGCTGCAGTCAAGAAAAATGAAAGAAAAACACTGTAGTTCAAATATTTAATATTCACAAATGAAAGTTTATTACTTATGAAGTTATGTGCGTTTCTTAGAACAAATTCAAGCAGGATAAATATCAAGCCTATGAGCCTGTGCTTATATTTTCTTTAAGCTACACAGTATTACACCATATTTTAGATTTGACACATTAAATGGTGTGCAGTATTATTTATATAATATGAATATTATTCTAAAGAAATTGTGGCATCAAAGCATTAAAAGTGGTAGTCTATTTTAGTGATGCCTATATTTAAATTTTTTGTGAAAAATATATTTGTCTGTACACCGATTAAGAAATTGTTGTTTTCTATAAATTATTTCCTTTATTTTAGTAAAACGTGAGGCACTGCAATTTTGATCCCATTATTGAGGCCTAATTAAAACAAGAAACAAATAAATTAAACCTGCACGATTTAGCTAAATCATTAAAACAACAAAAAAGAATGGACAAATTATCCTTACATTATCCTCACACAAATATCCTCACATTTAAACAAGTTCTCTCATTATAATCAGCAAAATGCGCACGGTGTAAAAAAGAGCCTCATCAACTGACAACTTCAGTGATTTTAAAGGGAGACTTCTTTACTTGCTTTCATATAATTTAAGTAAAAAAAACCGCACAGCATTTATTCTTATTTGTCTACTTTTTTATTATTATTATCATTTATTTATTTTGGATAATTGCATGTAAAAATTATTTACTTTGTAATGCATATGCAAAATGTGAATTATTATTCATATTCAAGTGTTTGTGCGAAAATAAATAATGCGCATGCATGACAGGGGGGGCCCTCTCGATCACTTGAATTTTTTCCTGATAATTAAATAACTTAAAATTGGGGTGTCTCGCATACAGGAAAAATATATCTACAGAAAGCTTGAAATGTCTACTTTAAAACGAATCGATTCAAAATGAAAGCATAATGTAATCTGTGAAGGTTGAATTTCTCTCTAAATGTGCATGGAGAGAATCAGCACTGTGAATTTCATCTTGCAGCCGACAAGAAAACATTTGTTTATTAATATATATTTAAAATGTCTCCCTTTTCACAATTATTAAGCTACTTCTGCCTGTGCTTTATGGCAAGCTTAATGCACGTGCATGAGCGCGGAATATATTAAGGCTCATTATGGAGTATAGATGTAAATTTAATATAAACCTGTGATTAGTTGAATAATGACAAATTAATGACCAGTAACTAGAAAAATATTACGTGGAGGCAGACCTATTAAATAACCTCTAGACATCTCTATTAAAGTTTTTAAAGCATTTCTTATGCATTTGCATAAATTCTGCTTTCAGGACCCTGTAATGGAGAGATGCCTTAAAGGGGGGTTGAAATGCTATTTCATGCATACGGAGTTTTTTACACTGTTAAAGAGTTGGATTCCCATGCTGAACATGGACAAAGTTTCAAAAATTAAGTTGTACGTTTGAAGGAGTATTTTTGTTCCCAAGTTTCGGTAAGTTTTTTTCGAGTATGGCTCTGTGTGACGTTAGATGGAGCAGAATTTCCTTATATGGGTCCTAGGGCACTTCTGCCAGAAGAGCGCGCGCTCCCGTATAGCAGAGCACTGAGAGCACAGACATTTCACTGATCAGAGCGATTCACTGATCAGAGCGAGAGCGTCGCGAAAAGTCACAAAAGAAGTGTGTTTTTGGTTGCCAGGGCAAGACAACCCTGCACAGATTACCAAAAAAAAAAAACAGCATTAAGGGACCAGTGGATGGAGTTTATTTTTACAGAGCATCAACGAAGTTGTGCAAGTGTTTTTGTTTGTTCCCTGCATTTCGAAGACGCTTGTTTTACAAACAAGGCCCAGTTTGACGACGGATTTGCGTACCGTTTATTTCTTAAGGATGATGCAATCCCAACGAAAAAGGGTCACGATCGTGTGTTGGAACCGCAGGCGGTGAGTAAAACTGCTCAAAATATATCTGCCTCCTTGTTAGTGCGTCCCCTCCCATGCCGGAGACCCAGGTTCGAGCCCCGCTCGGAGCGGGTCGTTGCTGCTGCTGCTCTCGTTCAGATTCAGCCTCGGGATCTGATTCTGGATCATAAATATACGCTGAATCTGACTGTTAGCCATGGTTTGTTTTGGTTGGTTTTGTCCTCACGGTAAAGTCACAGTTTCCACATGTTCTCAACGCAAAAGCCTACTGGCACTCATGATTCTTTAGCTCTGCCCACACACCACGCCTCCAGCCGGTCGTGTTTTTCAAGGGAAAAATCGGTACAGACTATCTTTCTCTTATGAATATAATAAAACTAAAGACTTTTTGGAGTTATGAAGGATGCAGTACTACTCTATAGGTACTCAAGATTAACAGGATATTGAGTGAAAACGAGCATTTCACCCCCCCTAAACACAGATTTTTCCTCTGAAACACAAAAACAAAAGTTGAAATAAAATTGATATTTTATGTTTTGAGAATTTTTTTTTTTTACAATTTGTGTATTGTAAATAATAATAACAATAATAATAATGTTAATAATAATAATAATGTCTTCAAAAAGTGTTCTTTGTCACGTCAGTATGCATGTGTATTTCCCAAATCTAAAACATCCTATAAAACATGTTCATAGAAGGATACTTTACTGGTGTCTGGACTCTAAAAAATAATGTTTGGACGAAGGCAAGTTGCTCTAAAATGAAGTAATAATAATAAATAAACTTTATTGCGCTATACAGTAGTCAACATTTGAAGTGGATCAAAACCTTTCTTTAATGTTATTCTAAAACCAAAATAACGAGGCAATTCTTCTACTTTGGCTAAACCGGCTCTGCAAATCCTCATAAGACACTGTCCATATGAAAGAGCAAGAGATTCACACCTTTATATCAACCCCCACAAGCTATACAGAACTACCCCAAAATCCCCAACCCCCTCCAGCTGAACTGAATTCAGTCTGTTTTTTGTCTGTGAGGAACGGTGTTTTGTCATGCTACTGAGTTGAAACATGCTTGCACTCACAGCAGCCTTACTCTTTTTATTCATTATTTTCTCACAGCCTATATTATTTTTACAAGACCATAATAACAACACATTTTCAATTGATAATTAATAATTATAAAAAAAAAAGACCAAGCAGAATCCTCCGTCAGCTGCTCCCGCTTCACAGCGAGCGCGACACGCACTAACTGCACCCAGTTTCACAGTCTTTTAAAAAATCAATTTGAGGCGAATACAACTTATTGATCATGAGCCCAACATTTAGCAGGGCAGGAAAACATTCAGTCTAACTGAAAGAAGACGTATTTCAATGTATGTTAATGATGTTAAATTGATAATATATATATATATATATATATATATATATACATACATATATATATATATATATATATATATATTAGTGTAGGCTATTCTTAAACATGGACCTCATTATACTGAAGTACAACTCCAAACACCAGAAGCAACCTACACTCTAAGTGTTCTTTCATTGAAAAGTAAGCATTTTGTTTATTCACAGGCCATATGGTTGAAATGATATTTTAGTTCAAAACTATAAATGCCATGCCAACAGGATATTTTTAGTTTCCTTCACTTTACAACAAATCCTTTAAATTTAACAAATTTATCAGAACAGAACAATAATGAAAAATAAATAATTCTAATTGATAAAAATATTTGCAGTATATAATAATATAGGCTTATCTATAAACAACCAAAAAAAGAAATTAATAATAATTTAAAGCGAAACATAAGGCCGGGCTTACACTGTGCGATTTTCATCCGATTTTGAGCCGAATTCTGACTCATGCGACTCTTTTTTGGGTCGGGCCGATTTTCAGCATTTTCGTGCGTCGTTTGTCGTGCAGTGTTCGTGCAGTGTACAAGGGGAAACGAGAGGCGATTAACCGCTCCCGACCGGCAATCGGTTGGTCGGATGGATTTCTGACATGTCAGAAATTTTGGTCGCCTCTCGTGAGGGATCGCACTATTGAATCAGGGCTACGAACTGACTTTCTGCGTTTCCCTCACTGCGCATGCGCGAAACCATAAACGAAACCATGGTGACACGTGATGGAGGGAAAACTTGTGGAGTTATGGCAAAGAAAAATAAAAAAGAGGGAAGAAAACACCTGCTTACCTCTAGTTCACGTTGCAAAATGGATAAACCATATTGGCCACTGCCTCCGAGCCACCTGCGCGTCTAGATATGCCTACGCCTTTTTTTTTCTTTTGACATTTCAGCAAACAGAATTGCGCATATCACCAAAGCAGTGCGTTTATCCTGGGAAATCATGTTAATTCAGAAACCGCCACAAACATCCGGGTTCTGAGGGATCTTGCGTGTTGATTCGGTTGATTCATCACGTATAGTGTGAGCAGTCAAATCGCAACTCGACAGACCGTACAGTGAGCACATAAAAATCGTGAGCTTTGGCTTTACATCGCAAGCGATCTACTCGTACAGTGTGAGTTGGTACCTTGCAGAAATCGCGCCGAGATCGCACAGTGTATGCCCGCCTTAAGGTAAGGTTGGGCTCTCTCATTCAGGACAAATCCAAATGTTTCCATATTCGTGATGTAGCCCATTTCAAGCTTAACTATAATTAATTAGGTAAAATAGGCATTGTAGTTCACGCGTGTTTCAGTAGCCTATCGATGGAAAAAAAATCATACTAGCAAAAATATGCCAAAGTGAACCACTGCTCAGGCCACATGGCACGGTGAATGGCTGCCGTTTCCAGTCAATGTGTGCGCATGAGACACCAGCAAGATCAAACCGCTGAAACAGATAATACTCAATTTGTGGTCACATAGAAAACGCATATCTCTAAAATGCGAAGTGTTAGCTGTTTGAAAAATCAAGAATAATAACAGGGTTAATAGGAATTATTTCTAAATGCTGGACCGTTCTCATTTCACTCTGTGTATGGAACTTGAAGATTGTTTTTAACCAAGAATGAATCGAAATGAAAACATTTAGCTTTTAATACATACACACACACACACACATATACATACACATCCACACACACACATACATATATACATATATATATATATATATATATATATATATACATATATACATATATATATATATATACACTCACCTAAAGGATTATCAGGAACACCTGTTCAATTTCTTATTAATGCAATTATCTAATCAATCAATCACATGGCAGTTGCTTCAATGCATTTAGGGATGTGGTCCTGGTCAAGACAATCTCCTGAACTCCAAACTGAATGTCAGAATGGGAAAGAAAGGTGATTTAAGCAGTTTTTAGCGTGGCATGGTTGTTGGTGCCAGATTGTCCGGTATGAGTATTTCACAATCTGCTCAGTTACTGGGATTTTCACGCACAACCATTTCTAGGGTTTAGAAAGAATGGTGTAAAAAGGGAAAAACATCCAGTATGCGGCAGTCCTTTGGGCAAAAATGCCTTGTTGATGCCAGAGGTCAGAGGAGAATGGGCCGATTGATTCAAGCTGATAGAAGAGCAACTTTGACTGAAATAACCACTCGTTACAACCGAGGTATGCAGCAAAGCATTTGTGAAGCCACAACATGCACAACCTTGAGGCGGATGGGCTACAACAGCAGAAGACCCCACTGGGTACCACTCATCTCCACTACAAATAAGAAAAAGACGCTACTATTTGCACGAGCTCACCAAAATTGTTAAAGACAATGGAAAAATGTTGCCTGGTCTGAAGAGTCCGGATTTCTGTTGAGAAATTCAGATGGTAGAGTCAGAATTTGGCGTAAACAGAATGAGAACATGGATCCATCATGCCTTGTTACCACTGTAAAGTCTGGTGGTGGTGGTGTAATAGTGTGGGGGATGTTTTCTTGGCACACTTTAGGCCCCCTTAGTGCCAATTGGGCATCGTTTAAATGCCACGGCCTACCTGAGCATTGTTTCTGACCATGTCCATCCATTTATGACCACCATGTACCCATCCACTGATTGCTACTTCCAGCAGGATAATGCACCATGTCACAAAGCTCGAATTTGTTTCTTGAACATGACAATGAGTTCACTGTACTAAAATGTCCCCCACAGCCACCAGATCTCAACCCAATAGAGCATATTTGGGATGTGGTGTAGCGGGAGCTTCGTGCCCTGGATGTGCATCCCACAAATCTCCATCAACTGCAAGATGCTATCCTATCAATATGGGACCAACATTTCAAAAGAATGCTTTCAGCACCTTGTTGAATCAATGCCATGTAGAATTAAGGCAGTTCTGAAGGCGAAAGGGGGTCAAACACAGTATTAGTATGGTGTTCCTAATAACATACACACACATATATATATACACACACACACACACACATATACATATACACATATATATATATATATATACATATATACACACATATATACACACACACACACATATACATATATATATATATATATATATATATATATATATATTAGGGGTGTTGAAATTAATCATTGCATCAATGCAGTAATAGACCTTAATCGATTATAGCCTATGACGTCATTCGCATATACGCGTTTCAGTCATGAGAGTTTTAAATGGCGGAAGGAGGCAAAACACATACGAATATTAAAAAATGCACCTAAAAATTTTTAATCTGGGCACATTTTGGTTTTTATAAATGAATTGATAGGCACAATGAGCTGAAGAGGACGCATGCGGTGTGTAAAACCTGCCAAGCTGAAATAAAAAAATGTTGGGAATACGACTAACTTAAGAAATAATGTTAGACGTTTTTCACCCTGAGATGCTGATGGCAGCTGACCCAAAGGCCAACCCAGCTCAGCCAATGATAGTTCAAACAATATCAACCCTGCCGCACAACTCTGAGAAAGGGATGAAAATAACCAGATCAGATATGCATTTATTAGTTCTAAATGCTCTGTTGTGTGCAGACTTAAATTTAGTGTTAGTTTTAGTTTTGAAGACTGTACTATTTAAATTAAGTACATTTTATACATCTGTTAACATTTAAATACTTTTTGAAGTAGTACACTGCACTTTAAATGCATGTAGTACTTGACAGTTTCATGTGCCTTTAGTATTTATTTACTAGTGTTTACTTAATACTAGTGTTCATTTACTAGTGTATTTACTCTGTTCAGACTTAAGCTTTATTTGAAGCAGATAAAATCAAAGGGAGTTCAAATATCTGACTGCTTGTAGACTATTTACTGATGAAAATGTAGCCATGTGCAGGATTAATGAAAACCGAGGTTGCAAAGAACGCATCGTGAAATCAAATTGAATCGTTGACATGATAATAATAATTGAATTGAATCGTGAAACCAGTGCCAATTCACAACCCTAATATATACATTTGTATATACACACACACACACACACACACACACACACACACACACACACACACACACACATATATATATATATATATATATATATGACTGTTTAATAACAATAGCATGCACAAGAGACTGTGTGTAAAGGTCTTTCTTTTAATTTTTAATGCGTTTCGAAATTAAGTAGCAGTATCTTTTGTAATGGTTTTTAAAGGATGTTACAATGTTATATTATAAAGTTTTTTTTTTTTACATCTTCCTTTCATCTCCGTTTACAAACCAACATTTTACAATTACATTCTGTTCGCAATCCGGTCACTTTGCGGCACCAGGCGATAGTTTCGCAAATGATTTTAACACGCGACTGACTTTCAGTTACACGTGGCGGTATTACCCATTCTGGTTGTGTACCTACAGTAAACATACTGAAATATTAAAAAATCTAAACTTCCATGTTGCGTTCCTCCTCAGGTGAATTTATTGAAACTAAGATGCAAATGTGTCTTACTACATACATTTGGTAATCATGCAGGAAGGAATGAATATGCAAGATACTGAAAAAGAATGAACAAACTAAAAATTTCAAAGGCTGAAAACATTATCTCTAAACACACACTCTGGGCACCTTAAAGATTCAGCGGTAAATACCACTATTTATTAAATGTTCAAAGGCTTGAGGTATCACAAAGTGTCACATCACATCTGATTTCTTGCCAAATCTAAAATAATACAGCCCTAAAGAACTGTCTGGATGTTTGTGACCTTTGATGTCTGAATTCACAAAGGAAAAGTGAGGAAGTGTTGCCTGAAGAGCAGCTTCCCTTGTGGCCTAATATCCTAAAAGTGCACAGTAACCTAGATGCTTGCCAAGCAGAGCCATCAGACCTACATTTAACATATTATTTGGAAATATGTAACATTTATATCATTGCATAACCAGCTATTTGAAATGAAACAAACAGTTAATCCTTGCTCATCATTTTCTCAAGGATAAAATGGCATGGAGCAGCACTGAACCACTTTCAAAACCAGATTTCTCCTGACACCGAATGAACAGGCAACATTTTTCCTTCCACTTCACAACAGAGAACAACTTCCTTAGATATACTGTAGGGTTGTGCCGACAATATGGATAAAAATATGAATAAAATAAAAATTCACGCAAAAGACACTATGCACACGTGTTGGCCAATTCACATGAATGAATCCTAATTTACATGCACTAAAAAAAGAAAAAAAAACTAATTTTCAAAAAATTCACTTTCACAAAATAAGAATAGATATTCATGAAATACCTTTCAGAAACACAATTTACAGATGTACAACATTTTTTAAATGTTTAAAATTAACAAATTTATCTTGGACTGTTAATATGCAAATCACCATTTATATGTTAATCACCTTGTGGGCAGCAAGCTCCTCCTAAGCAGGCCACTCATACTCTTTAGCCAATCAGATTTGACCCTGTAAATAGATCAATCAACCCGCTGTGGGGGTATGAAGCCCGGGCCTGCCTAGATGTTACGTCATCAGTGCGAGACCACTGTTCTAGTGATGATTTTGCAGAGGTATGTGCAGTTGATCATTTCCTCTGCAATCGACGATGTCGGAGGTATCGACGATGTTGTAAATCAATTACTACATTCCCCACCTAAAAGAAAACAACTAGACTGAAATTCCTAAGGAGACCTTTCAATCTCTGGTCTCCACAGAACGTCCTTATGTCAAAGAATGGCACAGAAACGGTAATTTACAGATGTAGATGCACCAAAATGAACTCAAAAAGACTTATAAACGAAGACCAGTCCATTGCTTGACTCCATATCATACATGTAACCCACATATATGACACATATTTGACTATCATGTTTCCAATTGCTTATTGTGTATGTTGTTTAAAGGCCATATTGCAGGTTAACCACCACTTTCGATTAATAGGTACATAAATCACTCAAGATATGTATATCATTTTTAAAATGTCTCAAAAATGGTCTTAAAGACCAGTTTTTTTATGTTTTTGTTATTAACGTTTTTTTTTTTACGCAACTCTGTGATGACGTCACATTGTGGAGAAGTGGAGGAAAGGTAGCCTCAGCCTAGTATGATGCCGCGTTCCAGGCAACCCGTAACCTGTGTTTTTCCAACCTTAAACCCATGAAAGTGCACTGGAACGGCAGTCAAACCCGTGACTTCCCACCTGTGAACTTGTACTAGATCGATCTACTCCAAGTTCCGAGGTCACACAGCACGCGAAAAAACGATGGCAGCCCCTACGAATAATAGTGCCTACGGATGCAAGTGGTACATGTGGAAAAAATGATTTTAGGTCAATGTAATGTTGCAATAAAATAAATAATCTAGCTACAATTCCTTGCGCTCAGAAAGTTTGTCGTAACTTGCCTGGAATGGTCGTTAGTCGTGGTATGAAATAGTGATTCAAGCTCAAAAACCTGCCTGGAACGCAGAGATGTATAGTAACGAAGTAGAACTACTTCACTACTGTACTTAAGTACTAAAAGGTGGTATCTGTACTTGACTAGAGTATAATTTTTTTCTCCTACTTCCACTTTTACTTCAGTACATATTTTCGATGAGTTTAATACTTTTACTCCGATATTTTTTTTTTTATGTGCTTCATCATTACTCGTTACGTTTATAAAAATGTTACGAATCATTCCATTACAAACCCACATTACCACTGCCAGAACTGTAGATGGCAGGTTTGATGAAGCTGGCACATCATAGAGTGAATCAAGCGATTAAGAAGACTGCGCGTGCTGACTGAACTGCTGTGAAGAGAGAGATAAACACGCTTAAAACAGAATAGTAAAGCTTATTTAATTTAAAGTATACAGCGCTTACGGACACATAAATCAGTGGCTCTATAGGCTAATTAACATAAAAACAGCAATCACACTGCCTGTGCATTTTAATAATTTATCAAAAATACAAACTGTAACAGTTACTTGTCAAAAAAAACAAAACAGTTTGAATAAAATAAACTAAAATTTGTTCTTTAAAATAAATTAAATAAACGTATTAGCAAATTAGGCCTAGTATAAAACAAGGCAAAAAAATAAATAAAAAAATACTGTAGCAAAAACGCTGTTTGGTACAAAATTACAGTGGAAAATTAGTATAATTTTTATATTGTTCAAAAGGATAATTAACAAAAACTAACAATTTAATAAATGCACATGGCACATCGCACAACGCCAAAACTTAGAATAAAAAAAGAAGGCAGCAAATAAATCAACAGCCTAAGTATTTGATTAAATTGTTTAGAACTTATATCAGAGCAAAGCCGCAAACTGCCATTAAGACGACGAGTCAAATTGCAAACATCAGACTAATTTTTCTTACAGAATAAAAAACAACTTCTGCATTTTATGAAAATGAATAAATAAAAATAATATGTACTTATTTATTTGTATAGCCCAACCGTTATAAAAATACCCGTTTTTTTTTATATATAGCCTAACAGATAGCAAACAGAAACACTACAAAAAGGAAATTAAGCATTCTTACCTAAGCTTTCAATTCGATTTTATTGTTTTCATATTATGTGAGAGGAACACCAGTTTGTCTACATTGTTGGGAAGAAGGGAGCTTCTCGACTTGTTCACAATGAAGCCGGCCTTTGAAAAGATGCGCTCTGATGGAGTGGATGTGGAAGGGATACAGTGGAGGCGTTTAGCTGCTTTAGCGAGCTTTGGATATCGATGTTAATTTTTTTGCCACCATGCCAATGGTCCCGAATCAACCTTTGTTTTATCTGCCAAGTACATTTTTAGTTCATCCTTTTCTTGCATGCTCTACCTCATCAAGTGCGCTTTGGTATACCGTGAGGCACGAGATCTCATTGATCTCTCGTTGCTTTGATGTCTGCGCGGCCCCTGATTGCGTAATTTTTTCTTCACGTGATTTTTTTTTTTTTTTTTGCGATTAACCAACTAATGAAAATGTATTCGACCAAGCCCTCTTCATATCGACTAATGTTTAGTCGACTATTTGGGGGCAGCCCTAATGCACAGTACACCATACACACAGATTCAATGGAGGGACAGAGCTCTCGGCCTAAATCTAAAAATTTTTAAACTGTGTTCCAAAAATCTTACGGGTTTGAAACAACATGAGGGAAAGTTATTAATGACATAATTTTGCAAATTGCGCGAACTCTTTAATCTGTTTTTTGTTTACAAAAAGTTACAGTCAAAGGAATTGTGATTGTCCTTTAGGTTAATATAGGTTATAATAAAAACAGTATGTTCAAACTTTTGACTACTTTCTTTAACAATTACATAACACAATACTTGTACTTTTACTTTCAGTACTTGAGAAGTAAATTTTAAAATAGACTACTTGCAATACTTTAGTACAAAAAATGTTGAATACTTTAGTACTTCTACTTAAGTGTGGTGCTTAAAGAGCACTTCAACTTCTACTCAAGTAACTTTTTTTTATAGAGCACTTGTACTTTTACTCAAGTCTGGGTCTCTAGTACTTTATACATCTCTGCTGGAACGCAGCATCAGAACTATAGCGACTGACAGGGATGAGGAAGAGGTGGCAAGAACCAACATGTATGATGGCCTGCAGCCGTATAATTTCAAACCAGCCAGATGTGAGAGGGCAAACAAGGAATTGCCAAGAACTGATGTCCATCAAAGCCAATTAAATGCATGGTCCCAGAAGATTGAGTCTCCACACAGTTTGTGAAGTGTCCTGGTGAGTTGCTACCATTTAGCATCGCAGCAATGAGCACTGGAGCTAGTCTACGAGCAGCAGTGCACAATAACGACACATATATTTTTTACAGTCATTGAATAGCACTGAGTGAAAAATCAACGTTTTCTTTGTCATCTTGAAATAGAAGGCATCATGCTAGCTATATGGACGTTTCTAAGCGTTTATCTCTTCCTCCGGTCAAAATGTTGTTGCAAACGTAGCTGCGTGTCTGTCGCTGTGTTTGGCAGGTGCTTGTGTGGGTGCTGTCCCATGGAAACTGCGTTGAAAAGCTTGTGCTGTAGGGAAGTGAGTGCGTTTAGGTGGCTGTTGGTTGATATCTCTCTATGTATCTATATATATCTATGCATCTATAATCTGCGCTATCTAAATACTCTCGTCTACTACTCGTATACCCTGCAAGACCAGGAAAATACGGACCATGGAATTGATAAGATAACATAAGATTTATGACACCCCGAGCAAAGACAGACTAAGCTAAACTGGTGTATCTAATATAATTTTAACCTCATTGAGGAACTCAATGCAAGGGTTAATTAAGTGATTGATGGTTGTCCATGTCTATGCCATTTCACATTTTGCAGCTTGGGATTTCACTTTCCATTCTCTTAAACTTGTTCTTTCCTAATCTTCTGTCTTCCTGCAACTTGTGTGAATGTGTGAGTGTGTGCGCTTATGTGTTTCTATGATTTATATGTGTTCTAGATTAGTTTCTATGATTTATCTAATACAGCCTTATTCATATTGAAAAGAGAAGTATCTTGTGTTTTGTGCTTAAAAGTTAATGTCTTAAACTGCCAATCTTGTTATTGTGCTAATTAATAGTGTTTTCACTATACTTTGTATAATAATATCCATTGCAGAGTTGATGTTATATGGCTCGTTCAATGAATCGCTGGCCATCTCGGTGATCAGCAGTAAAACGGTGATTCTGTTCAAATTCCCTTTAAAATCTTAAATGATTCCCTTTGAGCTAGAGTGACCGGTTTCCCTTACAAATGCATAAGCTTATTGTTTTTATCCACAAACAAAATAATAAATAAATCTAGCTTAATTTGTATTCATTTTTACAAACAGAATGACATAATCAAACAGTTTGTCATTTCTCTTTATTTCTTTTTGTTCATATTTTGATTTGTTGTCAAATCAAACTTAAGTCATTCAAATAAAGAAAAATTACAATCTTAGGGTCAGTATTATTAAAAAATAACTAGTTTGATCTGATCATCTTAAATGAGTCATATCTATCATATATCATGCAATTCTGACCACTGGTACAACCTGCACTGGGGCCCTGCAAACCCCAGCAACGACCCTGTCTGAATATATATATGAACTACCTGTTTTTATTATATTTTTCAATATATTTATTAAATATATTTTACAGTATACTATTTTTATATTTAACATGTTAATTTTTCGGTATGTTTGAAAGTATATTATTTCGATCATTGGTGCTTCCATAGGCTCTCTCTCGCATGTGTGCAATTTAAAACACTAAATAGTTATGAAATAGCTTATGAAAAGTAGAGACTCTCTCTTTTGCCCCATGCATGCACAATAATATCATGTATTGACCACATCGCCCAAGACTAATAAGCTAATATGAGAAATACTCACCCTGTGCCGAGTGTGAAAATACAAGGAAAAGATTTAATATTGTGAAATAATATGATGTAAAATCACGTTTTTATTTATTTAATTTTTTTTATTTTAATATACATTAAAACATTAAAATCGAATTTATTCCTATGATGCAAAGCTGAATTTTCAGCATCATTACTCGAGGCTTTAGGGTCACATGATCCTTCAGAAATAATTCTAATATGCTGATTTATTATCAGTGCTGGAAACGGTTGTCCAGAAATTAAAACTTACTCAACAAGGATGTGTTAAATTGTTAAGAAGTGATAGCAAATATTTATGTTGTTAAAAAAATATTTTTTATGCTGTTCTTTTTAACCTTTTATTCATCAAAGAATCCTGAAAAAGTATCAGTTTCCAATAAAAAAAATAAAATAAAAATAATAATAATAATAATAATAATAATGATATATATAATATTTGGCAGCACAACTGTTGCCAACATTGATAATTCTAAAAAGTCAGCATATTATAATTAATTCTTAAGGATTATGTGAAATTATATTCTGGAATATTCTTTTCCTCATGTGATCATATGTTGTTCCTTTGCTTTATAGTATGTCATGTTTTTATTGGTTTATTTTCTTGTCATGAAGTCAAGAACATTTGATTTTATTTTGTCATTCAAGTAAAAATTACACACATACTATCAATTCTTAATTATGAACTAGCATGAGTTCTCAGAGTTCTCAGAATCAGTCAGAACTTATTTGAAATTGTAATCCTGTACTACCGAAGATTAGCCTATAAGCAGGGATAGACAACTCCGGTCCTGGAGGGCCACTATCCTGCAGAGTTTAGCTCCAACCCTAATTAAACACACCTGAACAAGGCAATCAGAGTTTTCGGGATTACTAGATAGATACAGGCAGGTGAGTTTTTATGAGGGCTGAAGCTAAACTCTGCAGGATAGTGGCCCTCCAGGACCGGAGTTGCCTATCTCTGCTATAAGGCTTAAACACATTTCTGTTATCTGTGTTCCTGATATCAGAATCTGTTAGGGCTAATCAGACCTGATGCTAAATCCACTGACCGGCTTCATTGGAGGTGCCTTTTGGGTGCGTTCAGTTGGAACATTGACATTGACCACAGTGAGCACAAGCTGGTACACATACAAGCTGTATGTGAATAAATAATCATTAAAATTAGCATTGCTACTGGTACTGCTCATTCATTGTCACTGAGAACAAAATATTTGATATTGTTTGCAAAATAAGGATAACTTTGATATGTTAATAGGGACTGGGTCGTACTGTTGACGGAACAGTGATATGTCTAACATAAACCTTCAGCAAATCTCAATGCAAATGAATTACATGTTTCAGTATATAATTTATTGATGCTTCTTTGGTCACAAGGTTGACTAATTTATTTCTGCCTTTTTTTTTTTCTTTTTTTTTTTTTTTAACAGAAGGGGGAAAAAAATTATTGTGGCCTGTCCTGCAGCTATAGATGTTAGGTTAAACAAAGACTGACATGTGGATTTAACCAAAATCTTTAACTACAGATTTGGTTAGAATAATCAACCTTTAATTACAGATTGATTCTTCATGCATGCATGTGTATTTATATATAATGCCAAATGGCAATTTAATTGGCTGGCGCTGATTTAGTACAGTCCCTGTTTTGATTTCAGCAAATCAGTTTGATCAAACGCAGACAATGTGATTAATATTCATGAACCAATCAATTCATAGTGCATTGTATATACATTAGTATGATAGTAGAATTAGTAGTAGTATTTAGGGCTGTGACGGTGGTAGATTTTTACCACCGCGGTAGTCATGTACCAACAACTGCCTGCATAGTGTTGGTAAAAAAAAAAAAAAAAAAAAAAAAGTATTTTATATATATATATATATATATATATATATATATATATATATATATATATATATATATATATATATATATATATATATATATATATTAGTGTCAAAATGTGCTTGTTAACGAAGGCGATAATTTTTTTTTTTCCAATTTAACGTATTCAAAATATTTTAAGTGACAAGAAGTGAATTTAATCAGTCGCAGAATGACTGAACAGGAGACGTTTCAAACACGCGCTCCACTTCACTTTATCATCAGGTGCAAATTAAGCGAGCGCGGACAATCCTGTGCTCAAAGTCGCCGGTGCGCGCTTCCTTTGTGCATATGCTTTCATATCAAACTGCGAAATAAACTATGTGCAAGTAGTGTCGTGGTCAGTTAAATAAATATCAAAGAAACAATGCAGTTAAACAAGAAAGTAGCCTAAATAAGAAAGTCAAATACACCCTGTCTAATGGACGCGAGCGACGCAGCGCGACAAAGACTCATTATAATCAGTGATGCTACACTGGAAGCTGCACGACGAGACATGAATCCCTGTACGGTCTGTGAGGTACTAACACAAAGTTCAAATGTCCTGTATAGACACTAGATAGACTAAACCTGTCGCAACGCGGTTGTGTTGAATCCGGTTTACTTTTCCGCCACCAAGCAAGCTCAGTAACTCATCATCTGCACGGGCTCTCTTTGAAATAGGAATCGTTGCCATATTTCTTGTTGCTATCTTTTATTTATCCCTGTCTCGTTTTTATTTGGCCAGTTTGGAGAAAGCATCACCAAACCTGACCAGCCAGCGTTTGCGATCACGAGAACTTCTTCAAACGCTGATGGGTGAACATGAATGCAGATGACTCCAGATCGGCGATGTGGTATTTGCTTTTCCAACAAGATCCATCGCCCAACACTAAATTAATTTGCTGAATGCATAAACTGTATTTTCCTGCGCTCAAATCTGCCAATCTAAAGGAAACGCTGTCTTTGAGGTAATTTGTTAATTAACATAGACTTAGAATTTGCAACTATTACATTATTATTAAACTTGTATACCAAACTTTGTATTATGCTTGCTGAAGAGTTTGTGACGTCACGTGCACTACCGCCGGTGGCAGTAGACAACCGCGGTAGCAACCGACCACCACGGTGACACGGTTGTTAGGGCAACCGTCACAGCCCTAGTAGTATTATCTTTTAATAATAATTAATATGATCTATTACTATTTTTTTACAGAAACCCTCAATGACCAAAAATATCTTAAGCATCACCACCAGTCTTAAGTTCAGTTAAAATGACAAATATGCATTCATTAGGCCTAAAAGTTAATTTTTACAAAAATGTAGTAAATGTATGTGATACTGCTATTACTGTTGAAAAATTTATAAAACTTTATTATTAAAGAAATAAATCACAATATTTCTTCCATGTTTTAATTTTAATAGCAAATCCCCTTTATTTACCAAAAATAAAATTTGCTTAAATTTCATAAAATAAGAGACAAATTAAATTTGGGTGAAACTTGTTTACTGTTTTACATAATTATATAACTTGTAGAAAAACTTTGATTAATGAATGAATAGATGTGATTACGATCATTTGATAAAATGAAGAGGGCGTGCCATACGTTTGAGATCATTTTACTTTGTTGACTGTTTCCCATCAAGGAGACCGCTGAATGCGCCTCTTTAAATGGTTTCGTGGTGCTCACTGTTGTATTTTAAAACGCAATAGCAATATTTTCAAATTACACTATAGTATAGTACAGTGAGTTTCCTTTGCCTGCTACAGTATAACCTCCTCTTTGTGTCTATCTTCAGTGTCTCTTAACTGCTGTTTACAGGTTTTATAATATTTTCACACAAATTACATATTAGAAAATAATTGCAATGCAGTTTGTTCAAGTCCAGAAACCGAGATTGGCTGAAATAAAATGTAAAAATTTGCCCATATGTTACACATCACATAAGTTCCAGGGATTCACCTAGTTCAGCCATTCTACACACAGCTGACTGACTGCTCGCACCAACAAGAGGTGAAGGGGTCTTTTTTTCACTCTATGCTGCACACAATCTACCAGGGTTCTTTGACCAAGTATCGCCCAGACGGTTATTATAGACTTCCATAAAAAGATTCTTTTTTTTTTTTTTTTTCAAACTGCAGGCACTGCAGTGCAATCTCTGTGAGTTCCGGAAGGGCGAGCACTAACATGCTTTCGTCATCATGCGTAACACTTATAGAGCGATTGGTAGGAACAAAATCTTTAAATAAGAAATATGAAGTCAGGGCTAGTCTGTGTATGGGCTGAAATAAAGCAAAGTAGTGAAGTTTATATGGATGATGATTGTAATGGAGGTAAAGATGATTACAGTGACTAACGTCGTACATTATTAGAAAAGCACGTCTTTAATGTGCAAATAAACAGATCATGTATGTGCGTTCTCCAATAGCTTATTGCACAAGCACATTTTTAGTATGCTCAAATGTCTGGCAAGTGTTTTATAATGGACACTCGCTAAAGAAGATCAGCCTCAATCTTTACCTTGATAAAGGTAACTGCAACCTATGCTATACTTTCCATCTTTGATGAGACATATAAAACTGTGTATGCCGCAGGAACGGTATAATGGAAAAAAATAAGTGGTTTTGAAACCATCAAATGTTCAAATCGTGGTATAGCTTGCTTTAAACTGGCAATCGGTCAATGCATGTCACTTTACAGTTAGTAAAACAAATATTTGCAGATTTAAAATCCCACGTGACACACTTATTGTCCAACTACAAATATTTTAGCAAAGTATATATTTTAGTCAGAATTATTTCTCCTACTATTTTAATGCATTTTTTTTTGCCATGGGATAGGTGATAGGCTGTGTGGAGATGAGGTACGGCATGCATCATCAGCCTGTATTATCCAATAACATTATCAGACAATTGCATTTGCTAAGCTAAGCTGTGACTTCGACATGGTCCACAAAAAAAGCAGTACCAACACTGCTCTATTAGGAAGAACGTGTTTAATTAAAGTCATGTGACCTGCACATGATCTGTCAATAATGCACCATTACTTAAGTTGAAATCAAAAAGTCTTTTGCAAAACATTGTGTGTGTGTGTGTGTGTGTGTGTAGTAGTAGTAGTAGATATATTAGTTGTTTGGATAACACCATCTGCTAAAGTTCCCACAGATAGAATGACAAATAGTTCCCTACAGTTCCCTTTCCCTTTCCATTATTTCCCCAAAAAGCTAGATTTACTCACAGGGAAAGAACAAACTTGTGCAGCACAAACAGGGTTAACCTGACAGATTTCCTTCAAGTCACAGAAAATGGCACCAATCCAGTCTGTAAAAGTCATGAATATATAGAAAAAAAATTCTTAAATTGAACAGTGAACCTATACACTTACCTAAAAAGGTTTAACAAAACACACATTTTCCCCTCAAACTAAGAATGAACCATATGAACAACCACTCGGAGAGTCTGCGACCACGTACTACAAAGGAAGACACTGGCTGACCATCCTGTCCATGTAGGGTACTTTTCTGTTCACTATAATCCCTGATAAATCAGCCATATAAAAAAAAAAAAAAACTATATTTAAGTACAAACTAAACATGGCTTTCACCTCATTAGGGAATACTGCCCCTCATGTGTTCCTGCTCATTTCTCTGAGCTATCGCAAACATATCCCTGTCAGATTATTTTCTAAAGGATAAGCACACAGAGACACTTTAATTAATTGTGACATGCAACAAGAGCAGGGAGAAAGATAACAGGCCTTGTTATAATACAGTGCTCAGTCAATACAACACATGGCTGTAGGGTACAGGGATTCCAGCTCATTCCTTTTACTGATGAGTTTCACAGCTGACTCAGTAAAGCCAGAAAACTGGAGACCCTTAAGAAATAGTCCAAGGAGAGAAAGAATAGGAATTTCCATGAAAAAGAAACAGGAGCAGTGAAGAAAGAAATGTAATGCTTTTTTTCACAATCATGGGGTGTCCAAAGGCCATCTGGAAGACAGGACAGAGTAAGATGTAAAACTGATATATTCCTGAAATGGGAATTCCATAAGTAAGCATAGCAGCTGTTTTACTACGCAATGATACTATGTAATGTGGACATTGTGCACAAGTAAACAAGTTTAGGCATGTACATCTTTCCACATACTGCTTTTTCAATAAAGTCAGGAACAAATACATCCATTACCTTATATATGCCCAAACAGATGTGAAAATTACATTGAACAGAACTTATTGAAAAAAAGCACTGATGTGTCTAAAAAAACTGGCTTAGAAACCATCAGGGCTAGGGCTAGGGGTGTGACGGTTAGTATATAACCGTGAGACCGGCGGTTATAGTTGAACACCGTCATTAGAACTCTATAACCGCCAAAACCGTGTCATTAAAATATTTTTTACAAACATTTTTTATCAAAAATTATTTTCATTTTTTAGATAGGATCATAAGATGCGCAATATATAGGGAGACATGGTTTTTACCACTTAATGAAGTTTTGTAAATCGTCAGACATGATATTTACCACTTCATAAAATTTTGCTTTGTAGAAAACCTTTCTTAAAAACGAATTTCGTTTTGTACAAATTTTATCTTAATTTTAATAAACGTTTCATCAACCAATTGCATGTATTTTAATAAATAAAAAGCAAATAAAGCAGACAATGATAACCGTGACATGGAAGCACCAGCGCGCCGCGTTCACTTGCACTGCACTGTGACCTAGAGCACATCTCATCGTAAATGAAACTCAGCGTAGGCCTATGCCTCATACTTTAGCATTAAATATCTTTGCTGCATCATTTCTAGAACAGACAATGGCTTTTTTTTTTGCGGCTCGCATCAGCAAAGCATTGCATCGCCATAGACCGCAAAACAAGCAGTGGATGGCGGGCGGATGCGGCTTTGAAATTTGCTCTATGATTTCCATGAAGCAAAAAACAAGGACGGAATCTCGAAATCCAGTCATGAAAATGAAACTTGCATTTTAATATGGACAGTTTTTTTAATATTTTGACAGAATTTGCCAAAGTTAGCATAAAATAATCAAATCAAATCTCCATATGGACCAGTATCTGTAAATGTTAAGCCGCAAAAGTTGTTTAAAATATAAATCCGTGTTCTGCGCGTCTCTGTGTGAATTAATGAATGGCAGAGACGTGCAGGCTTGTTTACTACATAGACTGAAGCGCATGACGCTCGCATTAATTTCAGCATCTGAGCTTCAGAGTTCTCTCTCCTTCAAGCGATCTGAACTTTTCAGCTCATCTCAATGGACACACAGCGCACCTGTATTTGACACTCTGTAAACTCTTTGTGAATGCGCACGACTCACCGTCACTTTACTGTTTCATGTTTTGCTCACACATGCAAAGAGAGAGAGAGCGAGAGTCTTACCACGCTTAAACAACACGCTATATGTAAACTATTCTTTGTTGTCTTCTCCTGTCAAAATAATGGATTAAATTTAGAATTATTCATATTCATTTTCGAACAAGCAGAAGACATACCAGTTTCTCCGGTAGTGGGCGGAGCTAATGGGCAAATGGCAATGGCTTTTTTTTGCGGCTCGCATCAGCAAAGCATTGCATCGCCATAGACCCCAAAACAATCAGCGGATGGCGGGCGGGTGCGGCTTTGAATTTTTTTTTTAAAAAACGTTGGCGCGGATGATGAGTTTTGTGACAGATCTCCTTAATAAACGGAGGTCTGAAATCTCTGCCCCTTTACCGATCAGAGCGCGCGCTAACACGGAGTTAACCCGCTATCTCCAAGAACAACCAATTGACTTGGACCCCCCCCCGACGGTTATGTTATGAACCGTCACATTTGACTCACATCATAACCGTCATCACCAATTCTGAAACCGGCACACCCCTAGCTAGGGCTGTCACAAAAACTGCAATATCGCTGTGGCGAGTGGGGCGGGGCCGAGAGACGTGGGACTCGATACTAGCGGTGGTGCTCAGGTGTAGCTCATCTCCAATCACTACACCTGGCCTCACTCCTCGTTCCCACGCCTCTCGGCCCCGCCCCACTCGCCACAATCGCAATATCGCGCTATTGAAGAACTAGCTGCATAGGAATGCAACAGCCACTGCAACCCCAATTTTTGCATGTTTTCTTTTTCTTGTTCATTTTTCTTTTGAGAATAAGAAGCTGACATCTGATTTCCTCAAGTGGTCCATCATGATTTTTCATGGCCGATTCCGAAACCGATTTTTTTTACAAGCAAACTGGCCGATTCCGATACATTACCGATACAGCAACAAACAAGAAAGGAGGGACAATATGCATAAACAAGATGTTTATTTGATATTTAATAGGCCAAACTGGCTTTTGGCTATTGAAAACGATAACCAAAACCATCTAAAATTACCAGCAGTATCTGCACACTGCACATGCACAAGTAGCTTACATTCAATACAAACATAGATGGTACAGACATCAGCATATAGCTTTTGTTTTTGATTTGGTTTGAAACTACATAGGACTGGCCTTAAATGAAAATATTAACTGTAACCATGTGAAATTAAAGGCAAACAGTCCAAACAACACAATCAACACAAGGTCTCTTAATCAGCATTTAGTATTTTAGTTTTTAAATTTAAGGGTAACGGTTCACATCTATACTTTTTTACTTGAGCCAATGAAAAATAAATAACTATTGTCTCAAGTTAAAAAATATAGATGTGAATGATTACCCTAAAATGTTTTAATTGGATGAATGATTTTGTTTTTGTTTTCCAGTGTGCTACGGCAGGTGATATTTAAATCAAATTAAGTCGATGTAATTAAGGTAAAATAAAAATAATCATCCTATACAGAACTGACGTTTACTTCTGGCTTTTCAAACGTTAATGCAAGTTATACTTAAAAAAAAAAAAAAAAAAAAAAAGGCATTTCAGTTTTGTCACAATTTAATTTGTTAAGTTGAGCTGAACATCCCTTCACGGTCCACACGTGTGCCGGGCACGGACAGGTACAGTATGCTCGCACAGCTTCAGTGCACACAGGAAAGACTTTTATTTGTGTGCCAGTACAACAAAGGCTGATCGCTTCCTGTTATCTGTGCCTCAGACATGTAGCTCTGCACTTCCAGTGCTTAACAGTGGCCCGTGTCCTGCACACAGATTTTGAAATACTTCCTCACAAATTACATGATAGTGAATGATTACAATGTAGTAAGTCCACGCAGACACAATTCTGGAAAAATCGGCCGAAAAAAGACCAAAAACCTATTTATGGCAGGTCAACCGGTGCATCCCTAATATTTACCATGTTTACTATGGTAATGTTAATGCCCGGTGTGCACAGTGTCTTTTGCATCGCTTATAAATATTTCTGCATTGTATGGTGATTAATTCACATCGGATCAAGTTATTGCAAGCACTCGCTGCTAACTAAGAGTAAGTTTTGATCACAAAATATTTTTAAAAAGTCTTTAATGCTACATACATGTACACGTATACATATACATAGACATATATACTAGGGGTGTAACGGTTCACAAAATTCACGGTTCGGTTCGATACGATACACTGATGTCACGGTTCGGTTCGGTTCGGTTCGATACGTTTTAGATACAGCAAAATGTAAAAACATCTCAACTTTTCAGAATGCCGCAAGCGCACCGCGGGTCATGTGACAAGAACCAACCAATCAGCTTCATCCTTTCCCGTAACAACGTTGAGAGCTCAGCCAAGATGAAGGATCAGCTGATCATAGTTGTATATGGATTGCAATTTTGAAATAAATTTAGTAGCAGAGCTACTGCAAGCGATTTTTAGAGCTTGCAAATCCATTTATCCTTCGCTGAAATTTCCGCGTCTCATGGAGAGAGCACGTCATTGTTGCTTAGCAAAGACAGACGCCTCATGAGCGCTTCTGCCCGAGCGCTTTGGAAAGGAGGAGAAAGACATACCGTTGTTTTTTTATCCACCACTCTCTTGCCATCACCATTATAGCTTAAAGGGAATCCAAAGTGCACCCAAACACCAGACCTGTTGGTTATTGGAGGATCTTCTCATTTCTAGTCTGTTAAACGCATTGGCTATTTTGCAACGAGCCTTCAGCGCGTACTGAGTGAGCGAGCGCCTGCTGAGTAGCCTAACATAAACATATAAGATGGTGTTTTTTTCTTCTTCGGGAGTGTCAGGGGCGTTGCCTGTTACGTTGTTTGGGTTATTGGGCTACCTTGTTGAACGCATATCATTATATTTCTCTCTCTCTTTTTTTTTTTTTTTTTTTCAAATATAATTAAATACTCCAACGAACCGTTCGGTATACATAATGCGTACCGCGTACCGAACCGAAAGCGTCGTACCGAACGGTTCAATACGAATACGCGTATCGTTACACCCCTAATATATACACATATACATACATACACACACACACACTCTCACTGGCCACTTTATTAGGTACACCTTGCTAGTACAGGGCTGGACTGCCTTTTGCCTTCAGAACTGCCTTAATTCTTCGTGGCATAGATTCAATGTGTTTGTGTTATGTGTTTGTTGGCTGCACAACCATGATGCAAATCTCCCATTCCACCAATTATTAATTAATTAACTGATGGTGAATGTGGAGGCCATTTGAGTAAAGTGAACTCATTGTCATGTTTAAGAAATCAGTCTGAGATTATTTGAGCTTGACAAGGTGCATTATCCTGCTGGAAGTATCCATCGGAATGTGGGTAACACTGTAGTAATAAAGGGATGGAAATGGTTAGCAACATTTCTTAGGTAGGCTGTGGCATTTAAAGGTATCTTTTTTCGCGCTTTTTTGAAGCTTTGATTGTGTTTACAGTGTGCAATATAACATGTGTTCATGTTTCGCATGTAAATAAACACAGTATTTTTCACACAATTCACCTATCTGTATAACGCTCATAAAAACGGGCTGATGACTTCCTTGTTCTATAAAGTCCCTCCTTCAGAAATATATAACGAGTTCTGATTGGGCCAGCGGTTCCTGTGTTGTGATTCGACACCAGCTTAGAGCAGGCGGCCTCCTGAAAAATGCGATTGGACTAGTTTTCAGAAGCAAGTGGGCAGGAGCATGTGCTGGAGATTTTTACTGACGAGATGCGCATGAAAATCGCGTTAAATTTTTTTGCACAGCCCTAACATCTAGTTAACAAAGCTAAACAGTGTTGCCCTTTGTGTAATAAGTTACAGAAACTGTTAAACGCACCAACTTAAATAATAAAATACATTTACCGGTTGTGGTCCATAAACAACACCTTCTCCAGACAAAGAGGGAACTGCTGTGAATCCGGCATTAAACTGATTGAGGAAGTTGTCCTCAACAAGCTGTCCTCAGCAAAATGTGCTGCACATAGGTTTACATGTGGATTATAATTTTCGGGAACAGAGTTAAACATAAATTGTAACCATTAATCTCCAAATACAGCGTCCCTGGGAAGGCTAAACAAAGATGATTGGACTCAGAGATGAAAATAACAGCATTTCAACGACATGGCGGCAAACACAAACGCAGCTCTGTTTGTGTATTCATGTGGGCGGAGGTTAGTCAAAAAACTGTTTTAGTGATGACATTACTGCAGGAACTAGCGGGATGTAGTCCAAACGGGTCGTTTTTTGTAGGCGAATTCTGTTAAATAAAATATCTCGATTGGCATTGAACTTATATATAGGGCTGCGCAAATAATCGTATGCGATTGTCATGCATGTCTCGTGAGTAAAGCCGGTTCTGTGATTAGCGGTAAATGTCCATCACCTGCTTCCAAATGGAGCGGCTCTTAATAGACAGAGCCGTAGTTCGCTGACAAGCTATGCAATATCGCATTCATAATCAAAGATGAATCGCAATATATATAAAAATCAAGGCATTGATGTTTGCCAACAAAACCACCACTGGCTCTGCACCACTTTACCTAAATTCATTACTTCAGAATTATATGCCCCCTAGAAGCTTGCATTCTGCAAGTGAACATTGCTTGGTTGTGCCATACCAAAGGAGCAGTCACTTTTATGGACTTTTAAATTCCCTCCTGGAAAAATGACCTGCCCAACTCAATCCGAGTCCATCTTCAAGAACTGGCTAAAAACACATATCTTCCATCTTTATTTCACCCACTAACTATAACACTCACTATTCAAATTTTATTCTTAAAAAAATTCAGAACTAGCTTTGTAATCTTTTTGTATTATATCTGTTTTATCTTAATTTATTACACAATTGACAAAAGCAAAAAGGGGCTCTGTAATTTCCTCTACCCCGGAGCCACACTCAAAAATGAACTCTCTTCTCTCACCTGGCCCCATCCCCCCAACTTTACCCCCCAGACACCTCCCTCCATTAGCATGCAGTACTGAAAATTACAGCAAGGAAAATTCCTTATGACTTTGCTGTAGCTCCGATCTCTGTATATTTTGGTTGAAATGCGATATACGGTATAAATCTGTATTTTCCAATCCCAATTCTATTTTATACCCCTACCCCTTCCCGTTATCCCTTGAAACAGAGTGTCAAGGGGTAGGGGAGAAAATATTCCCCTAAGAATTGGGACACCACTACCATGACGTCACACGCCATCATTCGTCGTCTAGCTCTTACAATACACACATATACTGGTGTGCTGGTGTGTATTAGAGACTTTAAATTATCGTACTGTATTAATGAGCTGCTTACTGACACATATCGGAAATCGCACAGCTCACACATCCAGGAGAAAATAAACTTGCCAACACTGCCCCATGACTTTTATTAAATACAGTTTAAATACTGAATCGCTACATTATATTTTCCAGCGACGAGAGGATACAAACACTGTTTTTAAGTAAACTCACTCTAAAAAGATAAACACACAGACGCGAATACACGCAACTTCCATGTCTTTCTCTCTCTCTCTCTCTCTCTCTCTCTCGAATAGGCAATATTTGAGAAAATGGTTTAGAGATTTCTAATTATTGGGGGGATTAGCCTCATCAGTGTCTACAGCAGTTATCGCCCTGATCAGACATATGCTGAGGCACTATCATGCAGTCTGTAATATGACGTTAGCAAATATTAGCAATTTTTTGCAAACATTTCTTTGAGTAAAATGACCGTTAATATGAACTCACAATTGAATGTAACATAAAACAAATTATTACTTTTCATAAATCTTTATTTATGCCAAAAAAGCTTACATTTATATGTCTTTTTGTTCGCTGTAGCAGCCATGATTCCGAGATCATTCGTACCCCTTCGTTTGAAGTCCCCTTCCCCCTACCACTCCAACCAAAAGAGAATTGAGACACCCCTACCCCTTCACGTAGGGGGAAAGGGGAAGGGCTAAGGGGTAGAATTGGGATTGGGCCTTTCTGAGCTTCGGTTAGTATTTCAAATGTTAGCTGCCTATGGATGATCAAACAATGGATGACATTGCATGAGCAAGATCATTTGTCATCTCAATAATCTAAGTTGTCCCTGAGATGATAAATGGACTTTGGAGCATGAGAAGATGAATTATTATTCGACTGAGTATCATTACGGTTCGCATTTCAACATTGTTTTCATGAAAGGTCTGATTTTGGGAATGCTAAACTTTTGCCAAATTAAATCCCAGGTGAACAATTCTCACCTATTTACCAAGTAACTTAACTTTGATTTACATTTATGCATTTAGAACACGCATTCGGGCTATACATTATTTTTTTAACCAGTATGTGTGTTCCCTGGTAATTGAACCCACAACAAATGTCTATATATACGTAGCTTGTTAAATTATGTTAAGTTAGCTTGTTTAAAAGAACAACAATCACAGTCACTCAATGCTGCTTAAGATGTTGATTCACACCATGAATTCACATTGATCCAACTTAAATAGCAAATAAGACACATAACACATTTGCATGACCCTTTTTTTCCAGACTGAACAACCTGATGAAGATCCAGTTCTAATCTAATTGCTTCACAAGTATAAACGTTACATTTGTAGTCCACGTTTAAAAAAATGCCAGTTCTATGATAGTGCTTTTTAATTCTAATAATTTTGCCCAACATATGAAAATCCATGGTCATGTTCCTAATGCTTGTTAACGCCTGTTTCACATATACTACATCTGCAGTGCGTACAAGTTTTTTTTACGCACCCTAGTTAACGGATTACAGCGTTCACACTGCACGCGGTTGTGGTCCATCAGTGCATTCCAGAAGCGGTGCCTCTGCAGCAGTGCAGTGATCATTTACGTACAGAGTCTATTTTTGCTGTGCTGCACGTGCTGAATTAAAGTGACAGCGCATTGTTCGCAGTAAAAATGAACATAGATTGACACAGAAATTCAATGATTTGACAATAAATGTATACTAATTAAAGCCTTTAGAACAATTAAATTAAACAATTAAAGTTTAATTGTTTGTATGAAATGTTTGGGTGAACAGGTGGGGAATCTATTTAGTAACTGATGTGTGTGATGTGTTTCTTGTAGAGGATTGGTTTGGGGATGTAGCAATTGTTCCTCAGCTGTGGATGTTGCTTTGTGCTTGGACCAAAAACCCTGCTTATACTACTGGAGTACTATATGATTCGTTTGACGAGAGAAATAAAGCCTCACCAAACAACTAAGCATTGGACAAACTTACCTCATCATGGTCCACACTGGCACCTACAGATAAGACTGGCATTTTTCATTTTCTGAGCTATTGAGGATTGTGGACCTTGGATGACTGTGTTGGACATTTCGATACACCCATATGTATATATAAGGGCATGACTGAAAATAATGAATTGATCGCTGTATAACAAGTGTATGTTTTGTGATATTCCTTTCCCACCAAATCCCAATATGAGTAAAACTTTGAATATATGAAGAAAGAAACATTGCACTCATTTGTGGAAGTGTTAATTTTAGATCTTAATTTTAGATTCCAACTGAGTTCAATTGAGTATTGCACATAAGATTACCCCTTTTATATATATATCTGGACTAGTGCAAAGAAGCTGAGACAGTCACACTGTAGATTGCTTGTAATAAAGATTTAAATGCAAAGGGCACGAGAGTCGACGGCTTTTGTCAATGGTGCTTTAATTTTAAATATTTGTGATAGTCTAACAGGTAGGTTAAATGTTTTGTCACATGCTTGAGCAGCTTATTATACAAACCTAGAAGCCAAATGCATGAATAAAATGTTGTTTATATTTATTGAGTTTAAAATAATGTCTATGAAAAATTGTTACTGTACTGTGATAAAAGTTTATCACAATTATGAAAAAAATTATTTTAATGAACAAATGTTGTGTTTTTGTACTAAACCGCCGTGGATCAGTAGCAGACTGCAAACGTCCTGTGTGAAAGCACAATAAGTCCTTGCTGCTTTTGCACCACATACGAAATGCACACGGACTGCATACACCCTGCAGTCGGAGTATGTGTGAAAAAGGTGTTATCCTTCATGCAGATATCAAATCAAATTTATTTGCAACATATTTTATGTCTTGGTTCTGTTAGTGATGGTTATGCTGATATTCACCACTCCATCTGATATCCAGAAGCAGGGAAGGAAATTAGCACCCGTCACCAGCCAAATGCGGGTGATTTCGTGTTGTGGCGGGCAAACTCACTTCACCTACCAGCCACTGTGTCGGGTAAATAAAAATAGCATACTGTTTCACCCGGCCAGTGGACAAAAAAGTTAATTTCCATCCCTGGTGTGTGTACAACACGCAATAAAGTGTAATATCATCTGAAGCAGCTCCGTGGAGAAAGGAGGTGTAAACCGGGCTCGAAACTGCGGCGTTGTTCCCAGCTCAGTGTTTGCAGCTGAAGTTAGTGCCGTCGGCGGAGTGATATATTTGTTGGTTATTTAACAGTACGTTTTATAGCACGCTCTTGTAAGGTCAAAATGATCAAAGACGGTCACAAATGATCAAAAACTTCTGTTTTTCCTGTCCCAAACTATCTTGAGTAACAAAGGGTCCATTCGGCATTCCTGATGGCATTAAAGTGATGATATCAATAGCCGTCTTTCCACTATCGAGCTAGGACCGGGCGTGCTAGTGCGTGCCAGGGCCAGTCGCGTTTCCACTGTCACTTCCGGGGCTTGATCGTGCCTCGCCGGGGCTTCCTCGGGGCCAACGGCCAGGTTTTTTCGGCCCGACTAAATCCTTGGGCCAAAGCGGGCCAGCTGGGGCTAGAGGAGGGGTTAAGAACAAAGGCGGAGTTTCTCCGTGTCTGGAGAGCATCAGCGCGGATCATTTCAGAAAGATAACAGCTTTAACACCAGCATTAAAGACTTTTAAAATAAGTTGAGCTCAAAACTCACTCTTAGTTAGCAGCAAGTGTTTGAAATAACTTGATCCGATGTGGATTATAATCATTAAACAAGGCAGAAATATTTATAAGCGATGTAAAAGACTATGCACGCTAAACATTAACGTTACTATAGTAAACATCCTAAATATGACCGCTTGGATAAATCAGACGTCCGCTTCTTATTCTCTATCACAATTGTGTATTTATTAAGTAACATTTTATCTGTCGTCTGGTTTCAAGAGTTTAGCTCCGTTGCATATCATCAAAATATAATAATTATTTTAGTTTGGGAGCTTTTATAAAAATAGAGAGTGCGCTGAGGATCATTTCAGAAAGATAACAGCTTTAACACCAGCATTAAACACTTTTTTTTTTTAATAAGTCGAGCTCAAAACTCTCTTTCAGTCAGCAGCGAGTGTTTGAAATAACTTGATCTGATGTGGATTATAATCACTAAAAAAGGCAGAAATATTTATAAGCGATGAAAAATATATGCACGCTAAACTTGTTACCATAGTAAACATGGTAAAATATGACCGCTTGAAGAAATCAGACATCAGCTCCTTATTCTCTATCACAGTCATGTATTTATTAAGTAACTTAATATTATCTGTCACAAGCCTCGTCTCGAGAGTTTAGCTCACGTTGCCTATCATAAAGGAATATAGCCTAATAATGTTTTTGTTCGGGAGCTTTTATAAAAATAGAGATATTATCATTCATTCTAAATATGACGGCTATACTGTGGCTAATAAACAGAAACAGACTTGACTGAATAAGCTGGCTATTTTCATGAGCGTTAAAAATAAATAAATAAAATAGAAATAAGTGCATTTATGTGTGAATAATTTTGAGTCCTAATAAATTAAAACAATATGATCAATGTATCACTTATTCTATAGTTGAAACATGGATGCTTTTGAATTTGAATATATAACAAAGCATGCAAACAAACGGCCGCTTTTATCATCTTCGTTTTGTGATCGCGCATGTTCCAGTGACTTATTTCTTAGTTTTCTGATAACTTCTCTTTGATGGTGAAATTTTGAGGTTGCATGACGTTGTTCTGAGAGGCGTGTAAAGGGCGTGTTTTAGTGACGTGCACCGGTGCTTCAAGCTCCACTGTGGAAACCCTGCGCTATTCTGGCCTCGTGCTACTGGCCCGGGGCTATGAGCCCCGCCCGGCCCGCTTTAAGCCCTGGCTCGCACTGGCCCGACAGTGGAAATGCGTCTAATCAAGGCCTGTAGGCCAGCATGTGTTTATATCGGGGGTCTGCTAATTGTCACACCTTTTGCACAATGGGTGAAGCTGTAGTCTGCTGATTGGTCAGGTTGAATGTCTCACATTTGGGTTTCAGTCACATGGTCAAGGAAGGGATAAAAGAAGACTGTGAATGTTGCTCAAGGCTTTTTCTCTCTTCTGGCTTTTCTTTGCTGAATCTTTCCTTTACTGGAGCTCTCTCCCTCTATTTCTCCCTCTCTCTATCTCCCTCTCTCTCTTTCCTTCGAAGGTAATATTTTACATACATGTTGGGTACAATTAACTATATGTTTTACCACCCTTCATTTATTTTGAAACCAATTCAAGTGTAACCATATCGAAATATTGTTATTAAACCATTTTAATTATTAATTATGTGCTAACTAGTCTTGACTCAATATTAACTTTGAAGTGCTACCTATTGCAATACAATATAGTCACTTAATAGCAATGCTCTCCCACATATTTAGCTATTGTAACTGCGCTTATTTCCGTCGTTGGTATAAGTGGCAGTGGGTGGTAATAGACTAGAAATGTACAGTTTTATAACATCATGCTGATAACGTTTCTTTAGTCCTTTCGGCAATCCTACAGCCTGAACCTCTGTAGACAAACCACCCTTACACACTCATGTTATACAAGATTGTAGAGTTTAATTTGGTATCACGCACAAGTTTCCGCATACTGTCACGTCTCTGTCAGACCCCGGTAAGTTCATTTTCCTCCAGCATTCTGCATTCTATATGCACAGTTTGTGTTTATCTTATTGTTTATAACGGCATAATAAGCAAACTAACAAATAGTATTATCGGTCGCGTGTCTAATAACTGCTGTCCGGGGGATGCATTTTATTTCCAGTCTTCAAGTACTTTTTCGGAAGTTAGCTCTGTGGCTAGTAAGTCAACCCTCTACATTGCGAGTAAATCACTCTCATATGCGACTAAATCTTCCTTCTGGCTACTAAATGATGTCTAATATTAGCCAATGGCTAATAAATTATCTGATTTTTCTCGCCAGTGTGTTAGTTGGAGGCTAAGTTTAGCTCAAATATATTCACTCGCGAACACGCTCTGACTCTCTGTCAGACGATCTGTGTTTTTTTTATGCTTTTTCACCTGTATAGTGTACCGTGAACTCTAGTGTTAAGGAGCACAAATCGCCGTCGCATTCGCTCATTCTCACATAGAGAAAGAGAGAGAAAGGGGGATTGAAGTGCTACATTTAAATAATATTATTTGTTGTATTTTCCTGTCAAAAATAACGGTGTTCCTATGGAAAACTTCAGCTTTTAAGAACAGCAGGGTTTTCCGGTAGTGGGTGGAGTTAATGTGCGAACGGTAATCTCATTGGCTGGCGCTCCCCTATTATCATTATTTTATACATAATTATGTTTTGATTTCAACAAATCAGTTCGAGTGAACACACAAAACCTAATTAATATTCATGAATCCAACGTATAATAACTGATTTTTCCAGAATTCCCTCCACATTTTAAAGTATTCTGTTTAACCCCTTAACTGTCACTCACGTTTTTAAAGATAGACTTGAATGTGTATGATACAAACCTAACTTTTTAAAGTTCATGACTGAAAACAAATAATGTAACATGTAACATGATATTGATGTACCATTTACATCAGGGGTGTCAAACATACGGCCCACGAGCAAAACACGGCCCACGGGTGTCCAATCCAGCCCGCAGGAGGATTTCAACAATAATATAAATAATCAATTAAACGTCATAAGTTTAATCACAACAAGACTAATATTAAATTACACCATGTGATGCGCTGGACAGCTTCGTATGGAGAAAATAAATGAGTAAGGAGTGTGCAATATTTATCGTGAACTAATATCCTAACTGTTGTTTTAATGATGTGAGAACTGACATTTTGTTACTTTGCGAAAAAAAACAAAAACACATTGTGAGAGTTTTTCAGTGTCAGATGAAGGCTATCAGGTTACAATATAATTCAAGATATGAGGCAAAAATGACCTGTATTGTTTTTAATATTTATGTCATGATCGTTAAGTAATGTCTAACTATATCAAGAGTGTTGCTTTCCTGAATGTCAGCGCAATCGCTTTTATACAATAGCTCAACTAAAAAGATGCTAGTATTAAGTGTGTTACATTAGTCACAATTCTGTCTATCGCTGTTTCACCAAGGAAAATTTTTTAACAAAGCCAAAAAAGACCAATTGTGTGTGATTATTTTGTTACTGAATTAATCTTTGCATTTGAATCTATGATTCAGTGGCCCATTCATAAAGGCTGCATCCGAAAACTAAAAAATGCTGCCTTCGGAGGTCGCATTCCAAGGTAGGAAGGCATCAAGGAACGTCCGAAATCAATGTCAGCTTCACTTCCTGTCTCCTGAGAAGCCTTCATCTGGCCGGTTTTTTTAAGGCAGCATAGATGTATCCTTCACTGCTTCTGATATCCCACAATCCTGTGCGTTCCATTCTGTGACAGTTAAGCCAAAAAATAAAGATGGCGTCTGAAAGTTGCGGTCGGGGGTCAGTTTGTGTGTAAATGTATGTTTCTGAACAACGTTTTCCACTTTTTATGTAATTTCTAGTGAGAAATTAATATTGCAGTAATGAAATATCCACTTAGTTATTACCAAAGCTCTCTATATTTTGCTTTAGATCATTAAACCATTACTCCGCCTCAGAAGCATGTCCGAAATCCGTTTCATGAGGTGCCTTCGGGCAAAAAGAGTGCCTGCCAAGTCATTGCCTGATTAGACTGCAAGGCAGCAAGTCACCTGCCTAAGTTTTCGGATGCAGCCAAAGACAATCACTAACTTCATTTCTAAATGAATCAGCCGTTTTGAAGGAGTCAGTTGATCACTCATAAAGAAAGCGATGTGGTGCCACCTACAATTTGTGTCAATATTGCACACTGCTAAAATAACCTAGCATCTTCTTCAAAAACATAATTTCCTTTATGTTTATATATAAAGGAACACACACATATATACATTTAACAAAAAGGTAATTCGGCCCACACAAGGGGACATTTTCTCCGATCCGGCCCTCAACCTTAAATGAGTTTGACACCCCTGATTTACATGGTAATGCAATGTCTGATTTTAAAATGGGTTTTAAAGGATGAATTTTGAGATTTTAAGTTTTCTGTTAATATATAATTTGATGATTTCTAAAATGTAATAGAGAAAAAGGCAACAAAGTCGTCTTTTTTTTTTAAACAAAGGTCAAAACTGTTATGATGTAGATTTTTAAGGGTGCACTCTTGTCATAAATTAATCTATTACTTTTCATACATAATTTTTAACAAAAAACATTGGTAAAATATATATTTGGGGATCTTAGACCTTTCCAACGATATATAGTTTGTCAAGATTAGTTTAGATTTGATTGTAATATAAGTGAAGTAATATAGGTGTTAGGGGTGGGTGATATCTCGATATTTAAAATATATCAAGATATTTTTTAAACACGATATGGATTTTGAAATATCGTATATATATCGATATATTGTTTATATTTAATTCTGATTCCGCCACTTTGCTTGTTTGTCTTCTCTGTGCTGTGCTCGCCCCCCGCCTCCTTGGGCCCTCCCCTCGCGTGTTGTCTCATAAACATGGCGGCATCCGGAACCAGCCCGGAAGCTATGAACTAGTCAAAAAAAAAAAAAAAAAAAGGACAACTGGCTCCATTATATGGGATACTTCGGTTTTAAAGTGTCGGGTGAACAGCAGGCAGATGTCTACTGTAGGGCCCTATGATTTCTGCGATGCAGAAAACGCGGACGGAATCGCGGAATCCAGTCATAACAACGGAATTTACAGTTTAACGTGGAATGTCATGGAATTTGTCAAATTTTAAATGAACTATCAAAAGTAGGTCATTGCACTCAAATCAAATCGCGATATGGACTAATATCTACAAATATTAAGCCGGAAAAGTATATTTAAATATGAATTCTATATGTTCTAGCGTCACATCACATCATAGACTGTAGTATCACATACACAGAACTGTAGAAAGCCTACTACTATTAAAATGAAACTAACATAATTTAATACTTCCATGTATTATTTTTAATAGTAAATCCCCTTTGTTTACCAAAAAATAAAAAATAAAGTTTGCTTAATTTTCAATACTTAAAAGATAAATTAAATGAATGTTTTATGCCTTAATTTGATAACCAGAAAAATGTGAATAGACAGAATTTCAGAAGGGAAAAAACATTTCTCACAAGGCTATTTTAAGAAAAAAATGTAATAAATTAAGTTGTTTTTATGCATTTAAATAATTACACTTGCTTAAACAGAATTAGATAACAATAAAACATATGGTGAAGAAAAAAATAAAACATTTCATAGGGCCCTAAACATGTTATATTTGGCATATTTGTTTTTACAGTAGTTTTTGGGGGGTTTCCTGTAAAGATAGAGATATATATCGAGATATAGCAAAATATATTGAGATATATTTTTTTGCTCCATATCCCCCAGCCCTAGTAGGTGTCCCGTATTCAGGACATGGTTGACAGTTAAGGGGCTAAATAATCATGTGCGTTTTTTTTTTATAGGTTTTGTTATCAGTTGTACGTTTGTGCTTTATCTTATGTTTTCTGTTGTTTAATGAATGTTTCTTTGCATCATTTAAGTGTTATGTGTGTTTTCATGATGATGTTTAATGTTTGCATGAATGACTCCGTCCACCTTTTATATATTAGTGTATACTTCTGCTTGTTACAGACTACACTCTTTAAAATAAAGGTGCTTCATAGGGCTGGGACAACGCGTAGAGGTCATCGATGACGTAGACGTAAAAAATACGTAGACGCAAAATATGCGCATCGATTCGTCGGCCTGTTTTTATTTCTCTAAAATAAAACAGATGGCCGGATCAACATTCTGTCCAACGTTATATAACCAATCCAGGGGTTTTTCTGCATTGATCTTTTTTTTGGCAGCTGTCAAAGCCTTATTTGATCGGTGAGTGATGTAGAATAGAATGACTGCTGCGCCTGACAGTGCGTGTACGAGAGAGAGACCCGGCTGTGCGCGCACACTCACAGTCGTCAAACAACACGAGCGCTTCTTGCTCTCTCTACCTTGTGCATATTAATCCAAATCATTAAACACGATAGAAAAAGGGCGAAACGCCAAAGTTTCACGCCCGCTCACGCACTCACAGTCTTCAAACTACACAAGCGCAGTCTTGCTCTCTCTCTCTCTTTCTCCCTCGTGCATATTAACCAAAATCATTAGACACGATAGAAAAAGGGCGGAACGCCAAAGTTTCACGTGGAGCATTCTGAGATTTTGTTTTTCTCCATGACAGGCTGCTGGCTCCCACTGTTAATTTTTATTTTTATATTTAGTGGAAAAGCACTCTCTGTATTAGCTTAAAGCCCTCAAGTTTACATTGGTTACTGTATTCTTTCAATTGTTCTAAACAAGTATTTTGGGTGACCTTTTTTATTGAATGCTAGACATCAAGTTGTTGTTATTTTCATCTGAAAGAAGTAGGGATGCACCGGTTGACCGGCCATAAATCGGAACCGGACGATTTTTTCGGAAGTGCACTCGCTTGCACAGACTACATTGTAATTGTTCGCTATGTCATTTGTGTGGAAGAGTATTTCGAAATCTGTGCGCAGGACACCGGCAGCCGATCAGCACTGGAAATGCAGAGCTTCATATCTGAGGCACAGATAGCAGGAAGCGAACAGCCGTTGGTGTACTGGCGCACAAATAAGAGTCCCTTTTTCTGCGTGCACTAAAGCTGTGCGAGCGTTTACTGTACCGGTCACGAGTAGACCATGTTCAGATCAACTTGTCACGTGTTGGATGAGAAACAAAACGGACTAAACTGGGACAAAACGGAAAGGTTTTTATTATTTTTTTTATTAGAATTTGCATACACGTTTGAAAATCCAGAAGTAAACGTCAGTTCTGCATTAAAATTATTATTTTTATTTTACCTTAAAATTACATTTAAACTTAATTTGATTTAAAAATCACCTGCTGTAGCACACTGAAAAAAGTGTTTCATTCATCCAATTAAAACATTTTAGGGTAATGATTCACATCTGTATTTTTTTTCTTAAAACAAGTTATTTATTTTTCATAATATAGATGTGAATTATTAATCTTTTCTTTTTTTTTAATTGGATGAATGAAATACTTTGCATCTGTGTTTTATTCGAACCAACATTATTTGATTTTAACATTTTGGAAAATGTATTTATATAGCATACTTTTATTTAGTCTCACTGGTAAAGATTTTTTTTTTCCAAATTTAAAAACTAAAATACTGAATGCTGATTAAGAAACATCTTATTGAATGTGTTGATTTTTTTGTTTGGATTTTAGAACTATGCAGTTATTGCCTTTAATTTCACATGGTTACAGTTAATCTTTTATTTAAGGCCAGTTCTATGTAGTTTCAACCAAATTCAAAAACAAAAGCTAAATGCTGATGTCTGTACCATCTATGGTTGTATTGAATGTAGACTACTTATTGAGCAGTAACTGCTGTTAATTTCAGATGGTTACAGTTATTGTTTTCAATAGCCAAAAGCCAGTTTGGCCTATTAAATACCAAATATCTTCTTTATACACACTTTCCTTCTTTCTTGTTTGTTGCTTAAAAGATTTTAAAAAATCGGAAATTGGTATCGGAATCGGCCAGTTTGCTTGTAAAAAATCGGTATCGGAATCGGCCATGAAAATTATGATCGGTGCATCCCTAGAAAGAAGAACTTTTTTCAGTAAGCTAGGCCCTATGTGTTCAGTAAGCTTGTTTCAGTAAGCTATGTGTTTTCAATGCTTCAAGGTTTTATTGAATGCTATCTCTATACAAGTGCAAAGTAATGCATTCTTAGTCAGTCTTTTATTTTGTAAGAGCAATAAGCATATATTGCAATGTTAAGGAATTCATGTTTTTTTTTTTCATTCAGATATGTAAATCAACATGTATAAATTGTTAGTAGTCAATTAATGGGGAGATAATCGAAATCAAATCGGTCTGAAAAAATTAACCGCTAGATTAATAGTTTAAAAAATAATCGTTTATCCCAGCCCTAGTGCTTCACTATGCCATTAAAGAACATTTGTCTAAATTAGGGCAGTAGCTATTGAATATTTTAGATTGAGATTGAGTATTTTATTTTAATCGAGTATTCTACCAAAAATTCCATCGATTAATCGAGTAATCGGATAAAATGTGTTTTTGCTTGATTAGTGCAATATTAATTATGCAGGAAAATAAAACTCCTGTGTCTCTTAAGATGAACAACTAAGTTTCCTTTTATAGAATTATTATTAATTTTAAATGCATAGAATGCAATGCATACATCAAAAATAAACATTAAATTATTACCCATTGTTTCTCTGTCTGTACTTGTACTGTGAACAATGACAATAAAGTTGACAGATGAATTAAGTGCATTTAAGTGCCATTCAGTTGGGGTTTTAAATAAAGCATTTTCTGAGATGCACATTAAACATTAAACACAAAACATTAATTTAATTTATCTTTTAATTATTGAAAATTAACTTAACTTTTTGGTCAACAAAGGAGATTAACTATTAAAAATAAAACATCGAAGAAATGTTGTGTGATTAAAAAATGTTTGATTTTTTTAGTAGTAGGCTATGTACATTCTGCTGAACAATAGTCTTTAACCAGACTTTTACTTTGACGGGTTGACGTACCTTTACAGTTCTGTGTATGTGGTGTGTCGCTAGTTTTACTCAGATCAAATGGTCAAATGCTCATGAAGTGACTGTCAGAGCAGTTCTGGAGATGTTGTTCATGTGTTCACGTCCTTCTTTAGTGAGACAGCAGATGCTGAAATTACCGGAGTGTCACGCGCGCTTCAGTGTTAATAAAGGAAGTCGCGCTTCTGCTCCATTCATTAACAGAGACAAGCAGAACATGCAAGATTCATATTTAAATAGACTGTTCCGGCTTAATATTTACAGATATTAGTCCATAATGTGATTTGATGTAAGTGCAATGACCTATTTTTGATTAATTCATTCAAAATTTGGCAAATCCCATGCCATTCCAGGTTAAACTATAAATTCCGTTTTTATGACTGGATTCCGCGATTCGCTCTGCGTTTTCAGCATCGCGGAAATCATAGGGCCCTAGTCGTGGTATGCCAGCTCTATCTTGCAATGGACACACGCCAGGACGTAGGGCTGGACGATTACGGCCTAAAGTCAAAACCTCGATTAATTGAACATTTTATACCTCAATTATGATTAATGAACGATTATTTGTATCCGTTTTGTTTTTTTGCCCTCATAGTTCACTGACAAGGTTTGTACTGTAAACAGGGCAATAATTGGGGTTTGCGGGGCCCTGCTTCAGGTTGTACCAGTGGGCCCTGTTTGAAAGTGTTTATTTAGTATGTTCGTTAGTATGTTTATTTGTTCATCAACATGACCGCCACGTCCCAGAATGCAACGCGGTGCCCAAGCCCTATTAGGCGTGGTCACTTTAAGAGACTATTTTTAATGTATTTGTCGGTACAAGAGCTAAAACGGGCTCTTACACATCCTTTTCTGTTTGATTAAACTGCGATTTGTTTTTGTTCGTTCAGGTGCAGGAGGAACTTAAAGGAAAACTTTGCAAACGAGAGCTCAGTTCAGTGTTGCTGTCTGTGAGATGCGGCTCTCTCTCCGTGTGTCGTTACAAGTGGCAAGGCTTAATAACACATGAAAATGATACGCTTTCGTGTCGACACGCAGCAGCGTTCTGTCAACTGTCCTGAGTGTCTTTTTAGACTGGCCTCAGCCAGATGGTTGAGATCGACTAGTAAAGGTGGGATATTTTTTCCTATTGAAAGAGCGATCATAGCTCACTATCAGCAGTTATTTTATCTATGTTCGTAACATTTCTTACATTTTATTGCTCGGTGTAAGAGATAAATAAAGATTAAAGGTAAACAGTACCAGTACGAGTGATTGTGTGTGTGAATTAGTCATACCGTCTCTATATTACTGTCAAGCTGGGGGTTGTAAATAGCCTAGTTCCTTCAAACGTAGGAAAATATGCTATAATAAGTTTTGAGATTCTAAGATACTTTAGTGATAAATCACAGGACAGCGCGATATAATAATACACATCCGATCGTCTAATCGCTAGAATGACCAAACCATAAAACAAATACAACTGACAAAGTTTGGTGAAGACTCAAGGATCACCGCTCGCGCTCCATCACTATGTGTTGAACCGGCGTTCACCTCTGTGTAGGGCTGCACGTTCTCAAGTTTTTCATTAACCGTTAACCGAGGCCCTTAGCGGTTAATACTCGGTTAACCATAGTGTGCCATAGTAACCATAACCATAGTAATTTCCGGACATTGGCCGAAAAAAAAGGAATGTCCGACAAAATGTAATCTCTCCGGTCAAATTGTCCTATTAAAACTGCCTAATAATGCCGCCCATTAACACAATCTGAATTTGAGAATAAGCCTAAAATGTATAAGGCAAAAGGTAACAAGCAGACTCCGCGGCCGCCTCGCTAAGGCTATGACTATGTTTGACACGTACAATATTTGAAAATCGATAATTATTTATTTATTTAAATTACATTTATATCTGAATTTATGTCAACCTATAGACTTTCAAATATCAAAATGTCATGAATTAATATGTATTTTTGTACAAAATGACATATAAACATATTTTCCTATTATACTTTGCCTGGAAACGCTTCCAACAAGGCGTCGGTTCTATTTCTAGCATGCACGCGTCGAGCCGCGCCTGGGCCGCGCGTCTCACGCAGGCAGTCGGCAAGCTCTAACCTGTTAACATGGGAACCGAATTAAAAACAGACACGCCACGCAGCTGAGATACTTTCGCCACGCATCCTGTGTGTCCTGACCGGCCTAATGATGCCCGGGTGTTGGCTGTTGAGATTACAACAACGAGGTTGTACTTGTATCTACGCACTGTATTGCAATACTTGCATTTTGCCCCGTCACTCGTATTAGCCCGCTCACATTAGAAAAATGACTTCTTCTTGTGGACATTACAAATGTCTGGGAGCGCTCTGGCGGTCTCTGGTGGTGCAAAAATGTATTACAACTAAATTCAATGCACGCCATTGACGTCACTTAACCGAGCAAAATTTTTCACTCGGTTACACGATTTTTAACGGTTAATCGGTTAACCGGTTAACCATGGACACCCCTACCTCTGTGTTTTGCTTTTATGCCACTGACTGGTAGAATCATGTGGCAACACAAGCTTTTAAGGGGGAAGTATTAACAGGAAATAACCGAAATAACAGACATGGGAAAATTAAGTTGGTTAAGAGGTTCTAAATTTCGGTTTCGATTACTTTGATTAATCGTCCAGCCCTACCACGACGTTCTCTTGATGTTTGCCCATGCCCTCAAATCAAAACACTGCTGACTCCTTGCAGTATGTGATTTCGGACACAGCGCTTGTATCTCCTTCCACTTTGTGGGTGACATAAACGCGTTGTCACATTTTAAAAAATCATTGCGAAGAACCTGACGTGAGATTTAAAATAAATTAAAAGAGGCTTCGAGGCAGAGGAATTTGCCTCGATCATTTTTTCAAGTTACTTGAGTTACTCAAGGAATCGTTTCAGCCCTAGTCTAAATGGTTCCATAAAGAACATTTAACATCCAAAAGTAGGTTCTTCAGATTATAAAAAGGTAAGAAAGATAAGGTTCTTTAAATAACTTTTGACTGAATGGTTCTTTGTAGAATCAAAAATGGTTCTTCTATGGCATCGCTGTGAAGAACCTTTTGAAGCAACTTTATTTAAGAGTGTACTTGTGATGAGCTTTGATTCTTCATGTGGTTTTCTTTTTTCCACCTGCATTATTATGGTGGTTGTCAGTATGTTAAAGGTATAAAACATTTTAATAGCAGTGTGCATTGTTGAAATTTACTGAGTTGAGTTTTTATTACTGTAAAATTTACAGTTTTGGGCAAAACTTACAGAATGCAGTTTTAAGACATAACAGACTTTTTTTTAGATTTTTTTTTTTTTTTTTTTACGCAATAAAACTTGAAAGAATATAATTTGGTATTTGTGCATTGTCTGAGGTGGCTTATCAGACTGAGCACAAGTACCATGTTAAGATCTTTTTCTTGTAATCTTGTGCTTTAATCATTTAAATGTTTAAATCAGGAAGACTTAGGACAAAAAAAAAAAACATGTGCAAATGTTAAACCTTCCTACACCGAAACAATTCTGTCAACTTTCCCGAGCATCTTACATACACAGGGCTTTTATACTTCAACCAAACTAGTTTTGCACATTTCTAATCACTCCACTGACATCCCATTATTAACACTCCAAGTGTTAAACTATAAGCAGAATGGCTCTGTACAATGCCGCTCAGGCTCTATACACAAGAGCTCCTAATACTAAACAGCATTGAACCCCCACACTTGAGCCGGTGTAAATATTTACTGTAAGAACGCCCTAACACTCATTACTGTAACTGGACAGGAAATGGTGGGACGTAGACCAGATAAACAGAAACTGATGGAAATATAAGGGTAATATTCCCTACTCCAAAAGAAAAAGTTTAACTCTGACCTTTTCACTTAGTAAAGTGTGATTTAAAGAGTGACTGCAACAAACAGCCTTAAATTTAAGAATGCTGTATTTGCTGTGTTTTCTGCTGCATATGCATGCCCTGACATGTATAAATACTCTAAAGCAGTATAACAGGGGTCTCCAACATTTTTTTTACACAAAGGACTGGTTATATTTTTTAAATATTCTCACGGACCGGCTGGAGAGGGTAGGATTTATATCTTTCTATCTATCTATCGAAGTACAACGTTCCTGGATAAAAATCCTTTTTGATCCTGAAACAACATTCCAATCCACCAATCAGAATTGAAGTATAAGTTTTCAAATAACGCTAACAATCTTAGGGTTGGATGCTTCTATACCCCTGTAATTCACCTATCATTTCCCTCTGATTTTAGGAATAAAATTATGGCTAGGGTTAGTTTTAGGGGTAGGGATTGGGTTAGGTCTATATTTTTGCACAGTAATGTTGATCCAGGAACATGTCTTGGCAAAACCATGGTGACCATTTACATGTATATATACCTGGTACATTTCAATATTTTACCTGGAGTGTTTTCTCAAGCTTTCCTCTCCTCTTATAATAAAAAAAAGCAGATTTATGTTTAAACCGGTAGGTGCTAAAGCTGGGAAAATAAATCAAAGCATCACGAATCGAGAAATGATTCAGCATCGATTCTGAGATTTTCCGAATGCATCACAATTCTTTCTTGAATTGATTCTGAGATTAGTTTTGAACAGCAGATGCTTTAGAAACACCCGTTCTCAGCTCGTTTCCAAATCATTACAGACACTTGAACCTAAAATAATCATTCATAAAATTTGAAAAGTTTGAAGCGAATTGCAAAAGGTGTTCACAGTTGCTTTGTTTTCATTAATCTTGCATCATAAAAGCATTCTAAGATGAAGTGAAATTACATGACTCAGCCAGACGCACAAGCACTCTTTAGCACTCTTCTTCATGAGCATTTGAGTGTGCGGATAAAAACAAGATTAGTGTGCCATCTGCTGTTAAAATCTAAGCTACGAATCGATTCTGCATTGATTTATCGTCCAAGCCCTAGTAGGTGCCCATTGTCCACATTGCATAGTGCACACTTGTAATATCTAAAGAGAGAGAGAGCATACAGTTTTGACATAAAACAGGACCCACAGCGCTGCTGTCACTCACTAATATAGTGAGGGAAATCCACCTGCATTCCTGAGGTTAGGCTACTTACAGACTCAATATGGGATCTGCAATGATAACGTGATCGATTCCGGGACAGTTTTTAAGTTCTCATCTCCATAAACATAAGATGCCGTTGCATCTCTGATTTGTTGTTGGTCTAGCATTATGCTCGTATTTCTTCTTCGCTGTGAATTACAATTTCTGTTCATCTGACCATCCACAATCTGGGAAGCGCCACCACAAGAAGTCTGGAGTTACTGGCGTTCTGGTAAGCCAAAGTGGTAAACAGCTACAGTGTAGGTAAGGACTTCTTTGACATATCACATATCACACATGCTGTAAGTTATACTTTTCATGATTACTAATTAAAAAATATATATTGTAATCATAATGATTATTTTCAATTAATTGGCAGGGATAGCCTAATGGTTAAAATCTCTTAAAAATCTATGCTGAATGATAAAGACCCTTTATTAATAATTTACTTGGGAAAAAATGGGCAAAACTAAAATATAAGTACATAAACCGATTAATCGATTAATCGTAATAATAATCGACAGATTAACCGATTATCAAAATAATCGTTAGTTGTAGCCCTAGTAGACAGTCTTAAAGGGGGGGAGAAATGCTATTTAAAGCATACTGAGTTTTTTTACACTGTTAAAGAGTTGGATTCCCATGCTAAACATGGACAAAGTTTCAAAAATTAAGTTGTAAGTTTGAAGGAGTATTTTTGTTCCAAAAATACCTCATCCGGTTTGTCACAAGTTTTGGAAAGTTTTTTTCGATTATGGGTCTGTGTGACGTTAGATGGAGCGGAATTTCCTTATATGGGTCCTAAGGGCACTTCTCCCGGAAAAGAGCGCGTGCTCCCGTAGTGCAGAGCACTGAGAGCAGAGACATTCACTGATCAGAGTGAGAAACCGAATTGTCACAAAAGAAGTGTGTTTTTGGTTGCCAGGGCAAGACAACCCTGCACAGATTACCAAAAAAAAAAACAGCATTAAGGGACCAGTGGATGGAGTTTATGTTTACAGAGCATCAACGGAGTTGTGTAAGTGTTTTTGTTTGTTCCCTGGATTTCGAAGATGCTTGTTTTACAAACAAGGCCCAGTTTGACGCCGGATTTGCACATCGTTTATTTCTTAAGGATAATGCAGTCCCAACGAAAAAGGGTCACGATCGAGTGTTGGAACCACAGGCGGTGAGTAAAACTGCTTCAAATATCTCTGTGTTGTTAACTTAGCTATCAGCATAAGCACGATCAAGTAAACAACATCCAATTTTGTCATCAAACTGCACTTTCCACATGTAAGCTTAAAAAAAAAAAAAAAAAGACGACATAAAGTGGAACTTAGTCATTTTCCAAAACCGCTAAGCAAATATATAGTTTCAATACATACCACATAGAGAAGTCATTGCTGATGCTGCTCTTGTTAAATTTCAGCCTCTGGATCTGATTCTGGATCATAAATAAACGGCTGAATCTGACTGTTAGCCATGGTTTGTTTTGGATGATGTTTTTCCCTCACGGTAATGTCACAGCTTCCAAACGCTCTCAACGCAAAAGCCTACTCGCGCTTGTGATTCTTTAGCTCCGCCCACACTTTACGCCTCCAGCCACTCGTGTTTTTCTGGGAAAAATCGGTACAGACTATCTTTCTCTTATAAATATAATAAAACTAAAGACTTTTTGGAGTTATGAAGGATGCAGTACTACTCTATAGGTACTCAAGATTAACAGGATATTGAGTGAAAACGAGCATTTCACCCCCCCCTTTTAGAGCTGCACGATTAATCGTTAAAAGATCGCGATCTCGATTCAGACACCCTCTCGATCTCATTTCTAAAAGACGACAATTCCCCGAGTCTGTTAAACCTTTGACAAAGTCTTACCGGATCATTCAAATCCGTGCGCACACTGCCGCTGACACAGAGAGAGCTCTTACCATGTTTGGTTAAGAAACATCTTCACAAACAGTCTTTTCAACTACACAGTATTATATCTGTCTTACAGTCATTTATATTATCACAGAAATACTGGGATAAAGTTTATAGTTTAAATATAAACATTGATGTCTATATGGCAGCGATCAAAATATAACAAATCCCCTTTTGAAAGTACTGCGCTTTAAATAACGTTTGTGTCGATTGCATTGTTTCACCAATAGGTGGCGACAAGTGTCTTAATTTATTTGTCAATGAATTAATTTTTCATTCAAGAGAATCGTTCAAAAACGCTGATTCATCCAGAAATGAAACAAGTGTAGTAGGTTTATGAGTGAGTCGTTGAATCAGTGATCTAAACAACTTTTTCATCATTCTAATATTAAAAAAAACTGGGGTTTTAAATATATTATACATACACTACCAGTCAAAAGTTTTTGAACCATAAGATGTGTAATGTTTTTTAAAGTCTCTTCTGCTCACCAAACTATATTTATCTGATCCAAAGTACAGCAAAAACAGTAAAGTTTTGAAATATTTTTACCATTTAAAATAACTGCTTTCACTTGAATGTATTTTAAAATGTAATTTATTTCTGTGGTGTGCAGCTGTATTTTCAGCATCATTACTCCAGTCTTCAGTGTCACATGATCTTCAGAAATCATTCTAATATGCTGTTTTGCCATTCAAAAAAAACATTATTATTATTATTATTATTATGTTGAAAACAGAGGAGTAGATTTTTTTCAGGTTTCTTTGATAGAAAGTTCAGAAGAACAATAATTGTGTGTAATAGAAATATTTTGTTATAAATGTCTTTGTCACACTTGATCAATTTAAAGAATCCTTGCAAAATAAAATAATTAATTTATATACTTGTGATAATGATAATGTTAATAGTAATAATAATAATAAAGAATCGTAGGAGAATCTTGATCTCTATATGAGATCAAAAAATCGTGATTCTCAATTTATCCAGAATCGTGCAGCCCTACCCCCTTTAAGCTAAAACTTTCACGTCCAGTGTAGACACTGTAAGGAGCGATGACTGAGAACTAGGGATGTCAACGATTAATCGATGATCGATTAATTGTCGATAAGAGATGCAATCGATTAAGGTTATCGATGGTCGGTTAACCGATTCAATGTTGGGCTGCGTGCGGCTCATGCGCACTCAACACGTGCGAGCGGCTGTGAGTGACGGTGACGATATATAAAAGCATCATCATTCATTCACAATGTACAAATTAAGCTTTTAATGTGATTTAAACTTTAAAGTACATTAAAATAGAAACAACATAAAAGTTCTTCAACATTAAATGCAATAGAAATGTAGTTACTAATCATTTCATCAGATAACTGTTTTATATCGTGCGCTTTGCAGGGCTGCGGGACACAGTGACAGGACAGGTAGTCTATTCATTCCTACAACTTGTTAATTCATTCCTACGAATTATTAATGTGGCAATTGTCCATGTTTCATTAATTTTGTTCCCTAAATAACCCATGATTTAAGTGAAATAAGGGAACAAATTAATAAATCGAACGAATTCTTAATTCATGAAATCTTTAATTTCCCTTCCCATGTTTACCACAGTAAGAGATGCGAAAACAGTTATTAAAAGCGAAAGATAATAAAATATGCTGTATGCGGGTTTTTAAAAATCTGACATTTTCTAGGACAGAATCCAGCAGGATCAAATTAATGTGAGCAACTGTGTTTTGGTGCAGCAGCGCCGATGTAGTTCACTTAATGTGCAGCACAGTCACACGCGCTCCACATTTCGGATAATTTTATACAATAATGTCAGTTGAAAACATTGCAATTGTGCTTTAAAATACAACAACGAGCACCACAAAACCATTTAAAGATGCGCGTTCAGCGTTCTCCGTGCGGGATTGGAAACTGTCAACAAAGTAAAATGACCTCAAAAGTATGGCGCGCTCTCTTCATTTTATCAAATGATCATAATCGCATCTATTCATTTTATAATCCTGCTACTAGCATTTTATTCAGACTAAAACCTCTTTAATTCAAGTGAGAAAGCGTTTTGTGTGTGTGTGTGTGGCTTTTGCACATCCTGTCATACCGCTGACTGCGTGCCTGCAATAGACGCATTTTGCAGTATTATGGTTAACGATTAATCGATTAATTGATCGTTAATTTAAACGACGATCGATCATGGAAATAATCGAAATTTGACATCCCTACTGAGAACGATGGCGAATGATTTGCAAAAAAAAAACATGCACAGATCAAGCACAGTTTACAAATTGTTCTAAACAAAAACGTTGGTGAATTTTGATGTGACAGAACACAAGACTTTCTCCACTGGAGGATGCATCATGTATTATGAACTTTTGGCCAAAAGTAATGGTTTAAAGTTAGCGGTAAGCACCTCAATTATAAATCTGTTTATTATAAACACACAGCTTTCCACACAATGTTAACTGATGCACTAGAGTCATGTGGATTACTTGCGGATTAGGCTTATTGTGATTTTTTTTAATACGCTGTTTAGACTCTCATTCTGACGGAAACCATTCACTGCGGAGGATCCATTGGTGAGCAAGTAATGTAATGCTAAATATCTCCATCTTTTGATGAAGAACAAACTCATCTACAGCTAGGCAAATTTTAATTTCTGTTTGAGGTGTTCCTTTAAGGAAGCCGCCTTTTAAAGAGCAGGTCAAATGGTATTTTAAAGTGTCCTAATATTGTGTTTGGATTCTCCTACAACAGGTTTAAATACATCTAAGGTTAGAAAATGTAATTTTCTCAGAATATACATTTAGTATTAGAATAGTTTCTCATTGATTTCGAAACATTCTGTTCAAATCAGTTCTGAGCTTAAGCTTGGCCAGAGGACAACTGGCCCCCTGATGGAGCCTGGTTTCTCCCAAGGTTTTTTCTCCATTCTGTCACCAATGGAGTTTTGGTTACTTGCTGCTGTCGCCTCTGGCTTGCTTAGTTGATGACACTTAATTTCCAGCAATATTGTTGACTTGATTGCACAGATAATTAAACTGAACTGAGCTGGACGATGAAATCACTGAATTCAATGATGAACTGCCTTTTTGCATTACTGACACACTTTTTTTTATTTAATGCTGTTCAGTTGCTTTGACACAATCTGTATTGCTAAAAGCACTATATAAATAAAGGTGACTGTACGAAACTGTTCATATTTTGTGGGCAGGCGGGGATTATGTAAATGTGTTACCTTGTGTAGTAAATAGGTAACAGGCAGAAACTTAAAAAATACGAAGACTCGTTAAGGTGGTGTATTTATCATGCACTTTTTTGATTAACAACTTTGCAGACTGTTTACATTGAAGGATACATTCATCTTTAAAAACAGATCATTTCAAACAGAAGGCCAGAATGAGGGTTGAACAAATATTATTATTTTTTTTGTGCAAAACTTTTTAGTGAAAATCTTGTGCTGTTGTCACATTGTCAACCCTATGACTTTATGCAAATGGCAGGAATGATTTGCCTACTTGACTTTGTGGAAAATACAAAGCCTGTATTTTAGGCACTAAATTCTATATCGGTCTACTGTACTTAATCTTCAGTTAGGCTACTGAATAGAAAAAGTGAATTTTCACATATAACATTCACTTTTCATTAAACAATCAACCCTTGATGGATAAAGTCTGGACCTACATTTTTGTTGTTTTATTCATATCCAGATACGGAAGATAAATGAGTTTAAAAATAATATTTGATTAAACTTCTAAATAATATCACTAAAATTCCAAAATACATTTTTCCTAAACAGGCTCAGCTAAGTAAAGGCCACAAGGTAAAAATCTAAGAATGGATGTTACACACTCTCAATAAATTAAAAATATTAAAGCTGCGGTAGGGAACTTTTGACGCTCTAGCGGTTAACAAACAGAACTGCTTGCGTCTTGCGGAAGAACATCGTAGCCGGAACTACTTCTCTCTGTTTATGTCTATGAAGAATCACAAAGGTACTGGGTTACTCCGCCGCGGTACCCCCGAAGCAATCTAAAATAGTCCGAATATAAACACTTATTATAGGTGCACCCTAGTGATTCAGGACAAGCCAAAAACACGGTTTGGAAAATGGATTCATGGTGTACTCGCTTATTCTATACATTTTTCAACATTTTGAACACAAACAAAGTTACGGACCGCAGCTCTGATTGGTTATTTTTTACCGGGAGCGATGGAGTTTCTGCAAATGGCAATAGGAGCACTGGGAGGAGCCAGAGGAGCTTAATTTTTTTCTCAGATTATCGGTCTCATATTCTACTGTCAGGACATTATGACAGGTTTAATAAATATGTAAAAAAAATATTTTTTTACAAAAGTTCCCTACAGCACCTTTAAGCTTTTAATATCAACACTTAAATGCTAAAATTGAAAATGTTCTTTAACATTCACCTAAGCTTACAAATGATTTGATGTCAAACACAAGTGATGTAAAACTCTATTTACTACTTACATTAAATGTCTTTGACACTGTACGAGAAGTGAAATCATTACTAGCTTCCCTCCCTCGCAATGCCTTTGTCTTTGTAAGAAGTCCCTTTCCAAACAGTTCATTGGGGAATCATTGTTTGCTAAGACTCAGACCTCTGAACTCAATGAGAACAATTTGTTTGTATCATGAATCACACAAGGGTGTTCTTGGACTGGGTTACAAACAGGTTGTAGAATTGAAATGGCACAATAAGTCAAACACATGAAATTAAGGTCGATTAATGATTTGAATAGTTGGAACATGTTCTCAACAACAAAAAGAAAAGAAACTGATAAACAGATCAGATATTAAAAAAAAAAAAAGAAAAAGAAAAAAGTAAACGCAAAGACACAAGCAAAAGACTCACAATTCAGCCATAACAAAGAATTTACAGGGAACATTTCAAAAGAGACCTTTGGTTTCAGTTGAATTAAGCAACACACTCCGCCCATTAGCTCACTGATCTCTCAGTTGTGGCATTGATCCAATTTTCAAACCATATTAAACTAGCAATACTGTTCAAGTAAAAGCCTGTTCTGAATAACATAATTGCAAAGACAGAACATGACTCGATATGCAACTTTCAGTAAACACATCAATGAGAAATGTAACACTTTTTGAATGAGATACTCACCATTAGATGAACACAGCGAGTCATCAAACAACAGCATAGATAGGCCCGGAGTATTTTACAAATAAAAAAATACGCGTTAAGTAACAGCCAAATATATAAGCATCTAAAATTGCATAGCAATCTTTAGGTCTTAAGGTCTTAAGAATCAGCGACAGAGAGCACTGCCGGGATTAAAGCACCGCATGTCCTTGTGTTGAAAAACTAAAATTATAACTTCACCCTAGGCCCTACTCCTTGAGTACGAACATAAAAACTCGCACTAACACACAGTAGAAAGACTCCGAAAGACAGCAAAACACGAGCGCATTAGCCTGTCGTGTTTGAAAGTTGAAATCCCACCCCCATCCACGCCAGTAGTGGTTAACATTTTGATTCATCCCAACGACTCGACTCTTTTGAATCGGTTCATTCACTTGAATGATTTGTTCAAAAACACTGATTCGCTAGCGAAAAGCAACAACCGCATCTGTTAGCCTATGTACTCAGTGGAAAAGTTTGGAATTCTAATGCTTCTATACACAATTTGAATCTAAGATTTAATATAATCTTTATTTAAAATAACATTTATTTACAAATTGCATAGACACTTTTTAAAGAAAACAGTCAGAATTTATGATTTATTTATTTTTTATAATTAATGTGTAGAAAGTTTTTTTTATTTTTTTTTGGGGGGGGGGGGTTGTAGGTTTTCTTGTTGGGTGTCAACCCGATTGTGCCACCTGGTGTTGCCTTATAGATACTACACAAAACAGTGCTGCACGTTCAGCTCTGTTCATGTGGGTAGACATTCTAACAGTTGTTTAGTCTATGAATTAACATCAGCTCTTAGCATGAACAAGCAAACAAACAACAAATAAATAAATGTGTCTGCTTGTCGTTTCCATTATTTGATGTGACACACAGCTAGCACTACAATACAAGAAAGTTTTGGGCCAGATTGATATTATATTAATTACTCTTCACAGTTAAACCACCTGTGGAATACAAATAATGTAAAGAACACATTTCCATGTTCTGTTAATATGAAAAAGGTAACTTTTGAGTTATGTAAAACTTTTTTTATTATTATTAAAATAATATTAATAACAATGTATGTTTTATTTTAGATGGAACATGAGCAGCAATCCTAATCTTTAAATTATAATATATATAAATATTTAATTTAAATAGATTGTGTAATGTATACTTATACATTCATTATCTTTTATATATTTTTTTTTTTTTTTTTGAATGAGCAGTACTGAGTAAAACTATAGTGCTGAAATCTGTAATGTAATGTAATGTAATGGACAACTTTATCAATAGTAAAGAAAGAAACACATTCATGCAAGTTTCATCATGAGAAATTTTGATTTATTTAATATGTAAGAAAAGTGTGCTATATGATTGCTTATGTATTTTCATTGTCCATTTGTGCACAAACTGCCTTTACTTCAGCACAACACCCACCTGAAATATAGATACAAAATATTACTCTTTTTGAATAAAAAAAAAGGTTTAAACTATCACAGACTGCTTGCTTACCTTGTCTGAGGCCATCTCAGGGCATCTCCAATTGTAAAGGTAATAATGCTTGTGTACATCTCCCATTCTGAACTTAAGGGGCTCCAAAAAAGACTTATTATCCATTACATCCAGAGCAGAAAACACATCAAACTTTCTCTAAACAGAAAAGCAGAGAGTAGGAGTGGTGAGACCAGAACAAATAATAAATGTAAAAGAATCACAAATATACAGGCAGTGCCATTTCCAGCCATAGGCGAGCTGAATCAGCACTTGTCATCTGATAACAGCATTTAATGGGAACAGCGTAATTCACATAGAGAGCTGAGTGGAATGGAATGAACAAAGGATTAAATAGCTACATTGCTTACTTTTATGCCAGTGATCAGGCTTTTATAGTTTGCTGTAACAAAGGGTTTTTTTAGGGTTGACTGAAATAATAATGCAATAACTGACCATTTAAATAAATTTTTCAAGCAACAACAACAAAACAATTGAATAAAAAACAGATAAATACAAAAAGTAGCCACTGATCATATCTAAACGTATCCAAATCCAAATGTAATAACATTTATTTATGTGTGATGTATGTGGGGGATTTATCGCCATTGAAAAGCACAAATAGGGATTTTGTCTAGGGCATCAAAATGGCTAGAAACAGCCCTGTCTATAGGTTAGGGTAGTTTGGATGTGACAGATGGGTAGTAAATGTCTTCATATGAGGCACAATCAATGCAGTCAGCTGTATTATGTTGATATTTCATTTGACTTACTGCTTTACAGATGATAAGGATGTCCTCCATTAGCTGCAGCAGTGGGGTGGCCTTGCTGATGCAATAAAGAACACAGGCTGCCTTCAAGCCTTTATGCACAGGGTGGTTCAGAGCCAGTGAGGGAAGTGTGTAGAAACTCACCATGTCAGTTATGGTCTCGGCCATGCTCTGCATAAAAAGTGACATTAATACAGAACATGACAGTTAGATGTCTTAATAAAATGGTAAAAAGATCAATTTCATCATACTGACCTCCACAACATATGTGTCAATCACACCATCTTTAGGCAGAAGCCAGTGCTCAATATCCTCCAGGGTCAGGGAAGGAGAAAGATGAAAAGCCTTTAGATGTTCTCTCAGAAGAGCCTGAACCACTGGCATATCCTGCAAAGTCATGGGGCGAAGGCCTGTGGTTTTTGTTGACTGTTGTTATAGATAAAGAGGAGAGAGATCATTGATGTAATTACAGACTGTGCAAAGTCCTTGAAACTTACTCTTGAATCTCAAAATTGACTCCAAACAGAAGCAATGTAATTATATCAAAGTTATTTTAATGTGTTGCAAAAATGAAAATTACTAAATAAAACGTTTCCATAAATAAATAAACAGCACGTGCTTATATATTTATATTTATTCATTAAGCAGACGCTTTTATCCAAAGTGACTTACAATTGCTACATATGTCAGAGGTCGCTCTCCTCTGGAGCAACTAGGGGTTAAGTTTCTTGCTCAGGGACACATTGATGTCTCACAGTGGATTCGGACCCGGGTGGGTGTGTGTGTGTGTGGGTGTGAAGAGTTTGGTTCCAAAACGTGATAAACGCCATAAAAAAATATTGTGTGTGTGTGTGTATGTGTGTGAAGTTTGGTTCCAAAACGTCATAAACGCCATAAAAAAATTACACCGGCGTTTCTGCCCAAATCAGAAATATATCTGGTCATAACGAAAATTACATATTTAATTTCATGCAAAATGTGATATCCGACGAGTAATTCTGTCATGGTTTCTCCCTTTCTTTTCAAACCAAGACAAATGCTAGTATCCCTTCTCTGCAGAATACAATATGTCCGCTCAACCAATCATAGTGCACCATTCCACGCACTCTAGGCAGTAATGGCTATACTTTGAATACATACCCGGCATCCTATTTTTCCTCATCTACTTTGTACTTTTCAGCAAACAAACTTAGGGCTTCACAATAAATCACATGTGATTTATTAGATGCTCGTCAGTAAAGCTGGTTCTTTGAGATCTCACAGATCTCATCAGTAAAGCAGGTTCTGTGATTAGTAGTAAATCTCCATAATGTGTTTTCAGATGAATACAAAGAGCTGTATCACTGACAAGCTACGTATGTATACACTGCATTCATAATCTCAGATGAGTCGCATTCCAGTTCAGAGGCTGTCATATGTTGATTAACCATTTTGTGCTTTCAATATTTTCAACAGTTTCAACATGAAAAATAACTCGTATATTGATTCAATGGATTTCTTGCATTTGGAAAAAAGAGTCATGGATTTATAGAATTTTGGAAAAAATAATAAAAGAAAAGAATATTATAAAATAAAATGTTATAATAAATCTTTGAATATCAAAATCTGGATTTAAAATTTTAATGTTATTATAACCTGAAGATGCTATGTGAAAGTTTTAAACAGAAAATAGTGGTTTTCATCTTGCCACTTTCTAACTTGCCACTTTTTTTGCTAAAGAAAACAATTTTTTTATCTAATTAATCAAAATGGATGGATGAGTGTGTGTGTGAGAGAGAGAGAGAGAGAGAGAGAGAGAGAGAGAGAGAGAGAGAGAATACTTAAATATTAATTTAAAATGATGCCATAACATTTTAAAACTAAACTTTGAACTTTATGACGTTGTTTTTTTAATTAAAATATTTACTATGATTGTCACGGGTTGCTACTATGAGGAGCACAGAACAAGGAGATGCAGAGTCCAATTCAAGCATACAGTCTTTAATAAGGATACAGGAAAACACATGTAGCAAAAGTAGACATGAACAATTCCAGACAAGGGAGAACAGAATGGGCTAGAACTCAAAGAGGGCAAATCACGAGGAGAAGACCAGTGAGGGGATAACTAATAAAGGGAAACACGTGGAACTAATAGAGTGAAATGGGGAACAGGAAAGACCAAATAAGGACAAACAGGAACTAAATGGGAACATACACGTGACATTACTCCCATTGACATATACTTTGCCATTACTTGACGCGAATAGAGCGTCAAATTCGCGTCTACCGCGTCTAGTTTGCCGCTTGACCATTTTGAGATCATTCGCTTCATTCGAGCGAGTAATTCGCTTCATTCGCGCGTGAAATTAACTTCACAACAGACACGAATTTGCGTCATGGGGGGGCTTCTGCCAGCTGAGTTCACGCAGCATTTTCAACCGCCATTTTTATTCGGATAATTTTCAAAATATTACTGTTATTGTGTCATGAAATGTAGTTTTAAAAGTATTCCAGGCGAGAATGTAGTTGTTTTAAACTCAAATATGCGATTTATTTATAATGACAGCGTCTATTTAAAAAATGTTTTTCGCCGATCTCGGAGATGAGCTCCATGCGAACAGCAGGAGCTCCGTCATCATGTATCCACCGAGAGCAGCCTCAACTCGGCTAGATCTTCTGACATTTGCCGCTGGCTCTGGTGTCTCTTTAGTGGTTCAAGATAAAATATAATTTGTTTGGCGTAAAATGAAACGTTTCTTATTTTTGGCCTTTATTCAATTTATCTATTAATATGTTTTTTATATATATAGGTCCTTTTTATTCCTGTCTCTATAGAAATATGAACTTATGTCATATAGCTCAGGTTGACTGCTCACATTATTAACATCAGTCGTTCCTCCTTGTTGAATGAGTGGAGAAGGGTATTCCTGCACAACCGGAGGCTGCAGGAACAAATATCCTCTATTTGGGGAAGTCGTGGCCTAATAGTTAGAGGGTTGGACTCCCAATCGAAGGGTTGTGAGTTCTAGTCTCGGGCCGGACGGAATTGTGGGTGGGGGGAGTGCATGTACAGTTCTCTCTCCACCTTCAATACCACGACTTAGGTGCCCTTGAGCAAGGCATCGAACCCCCAACTGCTCCCCGGGCGCCGCAGCACAAATGGCTGCCCACTGCTCCGGGTGTGTGCTCACAGTGTGTGTGTGTGTGTTCACTGCTCTGTGTGTGTGCATTTCGGATGGGTTAAATGCAGAGCACAAATTCTGAGTGTGGGTCACCATACTTGGCTGAATGTCACTTCACTAAACTGTTGAATGAGTGACTCCTAGCAGGCTCCTGATTGGTTAACGCGGCGCGAATTGACGCCAAAGTTCGAATTTTTCAACTCGGGCGGCAGCCACGAATTTGCATCAAACGCTAAATGCACAAAAAGCATCATTCGCGCGAAGCACCCTATTCGCGAGTCAATTCGCGTCATTCGCGCGAAATAGACACGCAAATGAGGCGAATTCGCGTCTTCCGCGCCGCGCTTAATGCCCTATTCGCGCCGCGATACCTCCAGACGCACGTAAACGCGCCTTTGCATTGACTTAACATTGAAATCATTCGCGCCAGATGCTCTATTTGCGTTTGGTGTGAACACAGCATAACAATATCATAGGGGTTGGCGCCTTGCTGTGGTGCAAGACAGGGACATAGGAAGGCCTCCAGGACTAATCAGGTAGCTCGAGAGCCATGGTGGTGCAGGCAGTTCAGGTTTCCATGGCAGAGTTGGTAGCTAAGGGGGCCATGGCGGAGCAGGCACTTTGGGTTTCCATGGCAGAGCAGGGGACTCAGGTTGTCATGGTGGATCAGGCAGTCCAGGAGGGCCATGGCAGATCAGGGTACTCAGGAGGCCATGGTGGGATCAACCAGTCCAGGAGACCATGGAGGATCAAGGGACTCAATAGGCAATGGCAGAGCAGGCAGTTCAGGTTGCCATGGCAGATCAGGCAATCCAGGAGGGCATGGGAGATAAGTAGATGCAGAAGGCCATGGCGGATCTTCCGTGACCTTAGCCAGCTCTCTGGAGGAGTAGGCATTTGAGGGCGCTCTGGTGGTGCAGTGCTGGTTAACTCTGAGGAATCAGGAGATGATGGAGGGCTGAACGGGACCAGTGTAGATGAAGGAGAACTTTCTGGAGCAGATTCTGAGGTGATGATAGGAGTGGAGAACTCTAGAGGTGAGCTAGAGGTGAACTCTATGAAGGGAAGATCCCTGCGGTCTTCTGGGGAGAACTGAGTTGCTATTTCCATAGCCATGGGGAAAAACTGGGGAAACAAAAAAACTTTCAACAAATGAAAACAAAACGGGGAGAAAAGGTGCCGCTTACTTATTTTCTTTAGGTCTGGAATTATGTCATTGGTTGCTACTGTCAGGAGCACAGCACAAGCAACAAGGAGATGCGGAGTCCAATTCAAACATAGAGTCTTTAATAATGTCCAAGGAAACAGGAAAACGCGTAGCAAAAGTAGACATGAACAATTCCAGACAAAGGAGAACAGAATGGGCTAGAACTCAAATAGGACAGATAACGAGGGGCAGACAAGTGAGGAGGACAACTAACAGTGTTGGGAGTAATGCATTACCAGTGTTGGGCAGTAGCGTCGCTACAAGCAGCGAAGCTACTCGTTTAACTACATTTCTCAGTAGCTTGGTCGTAGCTTCACTGCTTTCTGAATCAAATAGCTTTTCGGTAGCGAAGCTCTTTTTTTTTATCAAGTAGTGCGGTAGCGTCCACACAAGCTACATGTTCGCAAGCATTTCTGAAGCTCAAACTCAAATCGGGAAATACAACCGCTAAGATCGCTGATCCTGGATCAGTAGTGACGCGACGGCGCTACTTCATCTTGTTCGTGTTTATGGTGGATAGCAACCAACCATCTTTATGATGCATTACCGTCACCTTCCTTGGCCAGTCACGCAAAAAATTATTTGATGTCATGATGGCATAGGATGAGGTCGGAGAACAGTTTATCCAGAGGAGTGAGTCGCCGTGGCCGTACCTTGACAAGTACATGACCCTGACCGAGATAACAGAGAGAAAATATGTTTTCAGATGCTGCTTGTAAAAATTATCAGGGTCCCCCTTACGAAAGGAAAATATATTTACCAATATATTTCTTAAAATATATTGTGATATATTGTAATATATTATTTTCCCTTTTTATTTCTAATATTTTATATATTTGAATACATTTAATAATATATTGATGACACATATATTATATAATATATTGCAAAATATATAAATGATTGCCGCTTTCAATATATTGCAATATATTGGAAAAAATAAATATATATATAAGAATATATGCCTAATATATTACATGATATTTTCCAATATACTGCAATATATTTTTGTTTCATAAGGGCCAGCCTGGCCATTTTTTTGTACAGTTTGGAGGTCTTGCATTTTGTTCTGCAAAGGCCTACAGTATATTAAGCATGCCCATGCAACAGGTGCATACACTTCCTTGTGCGCACATTGTTAATTAAATGTATTTTGATTGTTTTTGTTGCCAAATTGATAAGGAACACAAAAAACTATTAAACTAAACAATTACAACAAGCTTAGCTTTTTACATTTCCCAGGGGGGTAGCTTCAGTGTAGTGAAGCTTCATTTACTGTAGAGTAACTGGTAGCTTAGCTCACTACATTTTCCAAGTAGCTTGCCCAACACTGCGCATTACAAAAGTAACAAATTACAGTAACATTACTTTTTGCTGTAATGCAGTAGTGTAAGGCATTACTAATACATTTTTTAAGTAATATTTCACTCTGTACATATTCAGTAACGCTTGTGCTACAACACACTTTTAGCCCAAAATGTAATTGTTCTAAGAAAAGAAAAAAAACAACAAAAAAAAAAACAGCAAGACCGCAAGACATTAACGAATGAAAAATGAAGCAAATAAGTTATATTTCCTGTTTGTGGTCAGTCAATAGCTACGTGTGTTGTCTACCTCTGATATATTTGTTTAGAGATTTTTTTTTATTCATCTCTCTTGCTGGCAGATATCTGTGTTGTGTGATGTAGTCCAGTGAAGGCATGTTTAGTGTGGGTTTTACAGGAGAGCCGCATGGATACTTGCATTGACGCGGCAGGATTTCGGCCTCTGTGCTCGAGGTCCGAGGCTATTAGCTCTGCCCGGCTCGCTGTTAGCCCCGGCTTGCACTGGCCAGTGGAAAAGCGGCTAATGGGTGAAGATAGCAGAAGACTGTACATTCACGAGATGGACGTATGTGCATCTTGTCATTTTACATTTGCATATAGCATTAGAGCTTACATATAGTCATGTTGTGTGTAGTATGAATAGACCCAAGCAATTCACAGATATTGACAGATAATCACTCTGCCCATACCATACTTTTAACAGACTTGGATTGTTTATGATTCTGGCTGTCATCCTTTCTTGCATTGTCTTGTGTCTTCACTTTGCCAATTATAAACTATATATTGTTAGTTGCCTGGATAGCCCACAGTCATTATGCTACTTCAATATGCACTCTACTTGATGTAAAATAATCTGCAGCACATTTTGTCATTTTAAAATGTTAAGTTCTACTTCTGTAATTATTTTGGTGAAAGTAACTCAAAAGTAACACAGGACTAATGTAACGCATTATAATTGTGGCACAGTAATATTGTAAGGTAACAAGTAATCTATAATGTATTGTTAGTTTGAAAGTAACTTGCATAACACTGATAACAAATAATATAAAAAAGACATATAAGAAGATAGAATAAATGTGGACAGGAACAGGAAGAAACAAGTAAGGACAAACTGTCATGAATCTGGTATATGAACTTCCATTCATTCACCACCAGAGCTCACTACATGGACTCCGGCACTACACCCACTGTTGGACTTCACCCCGGACTACAGTTCCCATCACTCATTGCATTAATTGCACACACAGCTCTGATCACACACACACATCTGATTATGCTGATTGCACAAAGCTGTTCCCTAACACACTCACTATATAAACACTCACTCAGACACCTTCAGGCTGCTGAGTATTGTATGCGCTTATCGCTAGTTAGCTGATAGCTACGCTACAAAGCCTGCTTTGGAGTTTAAAGTTTAGTCTTAGTCCTGCCTTGCCTGTTTCCCTGTGTTCTCTTCTTTGCCTGCCTGCCTTGGATTACCTCAACTGTTTGGATACTGTTTGCCCCTGCCTGGACTTCGCTTGTACCTGAATTATCCCTTGTGTCTCACCCTGCTGGATTACGTTTGCCGTGGACTGACCCTTGCTTGTTTCTCACAATGCTCTAGCCTTTCCTTCTACATGCCTGTTTGCCATCACCTGATCTATGCCCATTTCTGACCATGTCTTGTCAATAAAAGCTTTGCGTTTGGATCCTCACGCCTCCCGTCTGGTTTGCCCAGTTACAAACAGGAACATACATGTGACAATCATGAAATACATGTCATCTAAATGGAAGCTTCTTACAAACTGATCACTGAAGAATCATGCAGCAATTTTATGAATCGGCACCCATAATTCATGAAGCAAAGTAAATATATAAATACAAGCAGGTTTTCATAAATATTGTAAGGGAAAGATTTTAAAAAATGTTTTGTTTGTTTGTAAACTGGGGATCAGGGGCTATCAATAAGGAGTTTCAATCAACTCTGAGTTGAAACTTGAACTCTGAGTTGACTTACCCTAAGATGGTAAATTCTGACTTTTCGGTTTCATAACAGCTGAACTGAGTAGGCAGAACAGTAAGTTAACGAACTATTCATTTTCATAGTATGCCACAGGCAAAAGAAGCCTAAAAAAGCAGCTAAACATTAAGTATAAAAACATAACTTAATCAGGTAAAGCTTTAATCATAAAAGGTTCAAGGGTGTAGGCTACATTATTTGATAAACATTTGACATATTAAATAAATAAACATTCAGTATCTATTTCAAAGTGCAGTAGCCTTTTCCACAGTCTAATGCTATTTTCACATAATTAAATGTTCTCTAATCCAAACGATTGCATTACTTAATAAGAGTAATTAATTAACATTTTACTCCTACTCAGCCAACAGCAAGAAGGCTAGCAAAATAATGAAGAACAAATGAAGCCACAATACCAAGTATTGGAAGAATATTAAAATACAACTAGAAAAATGTATAGGAAAATCAAAAACCAAATACCAAATAAATTTAACAGCTGTGGTGGTGGTTACGGCATCGGCATATATATCTAAATACTTTTCCATCTGACATCCTTCCATTCCATGTAGCAATCAGCTTCATTTTTGATGGGTTTATGCTCAGGAAACTACACAAATATTTTCATCGAGAGTGTGACAGCATGACACACTTTCCTTAACGCTCTATATAGCAGCCTTACTAATGTAGCGATATTTGCTTTCCCCAACCTAGGGAGGCAAAATAGTGTAGTGATGGGTACTCACGTCACCAATGACATTATGATATTTGGATCATGGTTAGGAGTACATCACATAAGAAATATTGGTGGGAACTCTAACTCGTAGAACCTCTTCTGTATCACCAAAACAAGGAAGACACAAGTGTAATAAAATACATTTTAACAAAAGATAGACAAGAGTCAAAAACTACTAAATGAATACTATAAATGACATGGGAATAAAGTGCATAAGACGCATAAAATGCAAGACATTATGTTGGATGTTGCAATGTCAGAGCTATGTTATCTGGAAAGATAAACTGGTGCTACTCTGAAAGAAATAAGGTGAAGAACACTATTATGCCTCAAACAAATACATGAAAGATTTGCTATAAACTGCAATCAGCTATATAATATCTAATGTTAATTAAGAAAAATTATATACTGATAATAACTAATAATGCCAAGGTCTCTGGAAGAGGTTTGGATAAGTGATATTTACGTTCTCTGAGTGAGCAGTCCGGTAGCAGTGACTTCATCCACTGGTTGTGCTGGTAACAATGCAGTGGGGAAAAGAGCAGGAATCAGTTTCGACAGTCTTGAACGTGAAATGCTGGAGGATGCTGGTCTCCTGGAGAACCAAAGGGTCCTAAAATCTGGAACATGCAAATGCGGCCCTACAGTAGGTGCAGAAGGTCCTTAGCCTGGAACACGAAAGCAAAGGTACCTTGGGAAGAAGGTTTGCTCGCCAGAGCTTAACTTTGTTGCAGATGTCTGTGTCTTCTGCCTCTCTGGGCTAGAGTCTCAGAACTAAGTCAATCCGCTTCATCTCTCTAGGCTGGAGACTCAGGACATGCTGCATCTGTTTTTGTCTCGCAGGACAAAGACTCTAAAGTCTAAACATAGATTATCGCTTTCCTTGCAGGCTGGAGGCTCAGAATATGGTTGTATCTGTTGCTGCCTCAAAGCTGGAGATTTAGAACTTGACATATTTTATTTCCACTTCCCTCATGGGCACAAGGCTCAGATTGTTGGTAATTTGTTGCAGTCCTTTCCTTCACAGGACTCAGACTCAAGAATGGAGGTTGATCTGTTGCAGTCTCACCTTCACATGCTGGAGATTCAAAACATTTGGTGATCTGTTAGTGTCTCCTAGATGTGTCAGAGACTCAGAACCGAGGTTGATCTGCTATCGTCTCACCCATGCAGGCCGGAGACTCAGAACTTGCTCTGTTAGTGTCTTTTCCCTGACAGGACTCTGACTCAGAACCGGTGTAGCTGTTATTGCCTCTTCCCACATGGGACTCAGACTCAGTACCAGAAGTGTGTTTTGCCAAGGTACATTTATCTCTTTTCGATAAGCAGGAGATTGCAATCTGGCGCTTCTCCATTTCCATGCTGTGATTGTCTTTCCATCAGAGTTCCTTCATTCCTCCTGTGGAACTTATTTGCATAGTCCAAACACACATTCAGAAAAGTGTCACTAAAGGTTTGCAAGTGTAGTTCTCACATACCAAACCAAAACCATAATACCTTTGGCAATATTACAAACACATTAAGTCTAAATATGATTGGAAAAGATTGAACTGTCATGCATGACTTCATTTGTCCAATAACAGCTGAGTTTGTGTAAGATGTTGCACTACACGTCACTGTCACTGAGAATAATTATTTCTCTGAATACGACATGTGTGTTGTAGTTTGCATCAGTTTAAGGTTTGAGAACATAGTTATGAGTGGTTTTGGATGGAACTCTTTGTTTCACCCATTGCTGCTGTGTCCAAATGAATTAATTTTTATGGCGGTCACAGGCCAAAACCTGAGGAATAAGTCTGTTGGTGGGGGAAGGGCAGAAACTGCATTTGGACCTTAAGGAAGTCCTGTCCTTCCTGGGCTTTGTACCAATCATCTTTATTTGATGGCGTTGGACAGTATGCTTATGTTAGTCCACCAATATCCAATCAAAATGTAGCAAACCTTTGTCCACTATTGTCATCAGAGAGTGGCCCCGCCATAAACTGGGCCTTGGAATGTGCCGTCCACTACACTAATGTACTCAACATCCACGATGTTATATAAAAAACTACCATGTGATAATGGTACCGTTCAAATAAATAGGCATGTGGATAAGGCAAAAAACAAAACAAAAGAAAATTATAAATAATATTCTCCCGGTGTAAATGTAAATCCCTGTGAATTAATGAAGCCTCCTCATCTAAAAAAAAAAGTTACATGACATTCAGCCAAGCATGGTGACCCATACTCAGAATCCGTGCTCTGCTTTTAACCCATCCAAAGTGCACACACACAGCAGTGAACGCACACACAGAGCAGTGGGCAGCCATTTATGCTGTGGCGCCCAGGGAGCAGTTGGGGGTTCAGTGCCTTGCTCAAGGGCACCCAAGTCATGGTATTGAGAGAGCACTCTACATGCACTCCCCCCACCTACAATTCCTGCCAGCCCAAGACTCGAACTCACAACCCTTCGATTGCAAGTCCGACTCTCTAGCCATTTTGCCACGACTTCTCCTCGACTTCTACAGGATTCTATATAAAAGAAAATGCCTTTTTTTATGTCTGCATGATGAAAATATATGCAATGAGTGAATGTACCAGCACTGCAAAAAATGTTTTTTTATGATGTGTTTTTTTTTTATTTGTCTTGCTCTTTCCAGTCAAATATGTAAAGATTCTTAAATAAAAATAATTGTCTACCTAAGAAAAATTACATAAGGTATTTAGTCCTTTAAGTCTATTTTACTTATTTTACAAATGATCTGCCAGTTGGGTATTAAAAATGATCTTGTTTCCATTTGCATTACGATTATTGTTCTTGTTTTAAGTAAAATGCATTTAAAGCTGCAGTAGGTAACTTTTGTAAAAATATATATTTTTACATATTTGTTAAACCTGTCATTATGTCCTGACAGTAGAATATGAAACAGATAATCTGTGAAAAAATCAAGCTCCTCTGGCTCCTCCCAGTGGTCCTATTGCCATTTGCAGTTACGGACCACTCCCGGTAAAAAAAACAACCAATCAGAGCTGCGGTCCGTAACTTTGTTTGTGTGCAAAATGTAGAAAAATGTATATAATAAGCGAGTACACCACGAATCCATTTTCCTAACCGTGTTTTTAGCTTGTCCTGAATCACTAGGGTGCACCTATAATAAGTGTTTATATTCAGACTATTTTATATTGCTTCGGGGGTACCGCGGCGGAGTAACCCAGTACCTTTGTGATTCTTCATAGACATAAACAGAGAGAAGTAGTTCCGGCTACAATGTTCTTCCACAAGACGCAAGCAGCTAGAGTGTCAAAAGTTACCTACCGCAGCTTTAATTTAGATTCCAAAAAAAAAATTAAAATAAAAATATCACTAAGAAAATCTTGCCAGAGCCTCTCCACGTCTCTGCTGAACTACATGCCCTGTCGGCTCTGCCCTGTGCCCCTGAACTTTCTATTCCCTCCGGGCCTTTTTGTTTTGTTGTTGTTGTTTTTTTTTTTTTTCTGTTTCCCTCTATGGACCTGGCCCTCTCTCCCTCCCCCTGGCCCTCCGGCGAGCCACCTCCCTCCTGGTCTCCTTGTGGTTGTTGTTTTGTTTTGATGTGTTTTTAACTTCTTGTCTCTGTTTACCGCTATGGAGCTGGCCCTCCGTCTCTCCCCCATATCCTCCACCAGTCCACCTCCCTCCTGTTCTCTGTGTTCCTTGGTTTGTTTTTGTGTTCGATGGAGCATCTGGTAGCTGCTCCTTGGAGGAGGGGGTAATGTCACAATGTCTGGCGTGTACATGACGTACATCGTCTGCAGGTATAAGGCATTTTATTGCACTTTAACAAGTATTTTGAACAGCCTGCATATGTGCAATATTTTAAACGAGCCCTCACTAACTGAGTAAAATGCAACAGTTAGCTATGTTAGAATGCATCTCATTCTTGTTTCTGTGGCGGTGCGTCGAGCTCGTCATGAGGTGCATGGTCCGGAGTGCTGTTTGACTGATGCATCAGTTCAATTCAACTTTACTCCAAATTAATGAACTTACCTGTTTTCAATACTTTATATTTAACGTGTTCGTTTATGTCTAATATTAGTGTTAAACTGTTGGACTTTTGAAATCTACTATTGATTTTCACCGGTGACTGATTTAGACTGGTAACTTCTGTGCGCAGATGCGGCAGATTTGTCACAGGACGTGTGATATGACAGTTGCATTCGACTATATATGAACTAGCTTTTTTAAATGCATTATTTTTATAGTTAACGTTAGTTTATCAGTATGTTTGAAAGTATATTTTTTCGATTACTGGTGATTCCATAGGCTCTCTCTAGCGCACCTGCATGGTTTAAAACACCAAATAGTTATGCTATGACAAGAACAAAGAGTCTCTCTTGCTCTACCCATGCACAATAATATCGTGTATCGTCATTTTCACAAGATGACAATTTGAAAAGTTACCATATTGCCCTACACTACTTGACATCACTGAAACGTTCGTAGAATTTGCACTTGTTAAGGCATGAAAAACAGCCATAAAAGTAAGAAGCACTAGCGCAGTAGTAAGAGTGACAATATCCCTAGGTTAAGTTGATCTGATTTAGATTTAGTTAAATTTTTCAGACAATTGATATTGAATGTTGATGTTGCATAGTTTGATGTTAATCTTGAGTTGTTATAATAATACGTCATTATTATTATTCATGAAATTATATTATTATGCAGCGACAAGGAGCTCCCAGCACCCTGAAACAAGAACTAAGGTTACTCTACATGTCTAAGGCACGTTGGCATCGCCGAGTCACCTTGAGCAAGCGGATTGGGTTTCCCCTCAGGGAAAACCCCATGGTCTTGAGCCACCACAGTAGGGGTCTCATGTACAGCATGCCAAAAAGATCTCCCGTAAGAATCCCACACCACGTCCAGATAAGTGGTTCTCTGTACTGGAGAAAGCACACTTTTCTTGGCATTAAGTCTAAACCCCAGTTCTTTCATGTGAGTGAGGATGACATTTCGATGCCGAACCGCCATCTGCTCAGACTGAGCTAATATCAACCAATCATCGATGTGGTTGAGTATGTGGATGCCCTGGTGTCACAGTAGAACTAGAGCAACATCCACACTGGCATACCCAGATCCACAACTCCCTTTTGTAGTTGAAGTAGACACATCTATGATCTGGGAGCAGTCTTATCCCAGCATAATGGAGCCTGCGTCTATTTTGCATGCTCAAATGCCATTGGCCAGTGAACTCCCCCAGACAGGATTTTATAGGGGTTTATTATTCTCAGAGAAAGGAGGTACCCTTTAGTGTTGGCTAATGATGCAATATCTAGCTCGCTCCTCTCAGGGAACCAAGGTTATGTTAAGTAAGTGCATAAGTTCTCTCTCTCTCTCTCTCTCTCTCTCTCTCTATATATATATATATATATATATATATATATATATACATAATAAAATATAAATACCTGCTAGATGAAAACAATTAATTCATGGAAATTCATGGAAAATTTATTCATTTTCAAAATACTACAATATTTTTTTATCCACTAACCTCAGGGAGCCGATTTAGCTTGATGGCACGCTGTAGGGTCATGTTACGAGTGAGAGAAGAGAAATTCAGCTCAATCAGCTTGCGTGGGTTCAGGGACCTGTGCCAATACCTTTTAACAACCAAGGGGAGAATCAGAATTTAGTTTAAACGATACCACAAACATCAGTGGTGATATCCTTAGAGATATCCTTTTAACTTCCATCATACCTACAACTTGCAATAGGTTTTGGTAGGACCGCACTGGTGCTATAGATTGCTTGAGATATACCCTGCTGATGAACCCGCCTGGTGAGCTCCTTGATTAGGACTGGTGCCACTCTTTTTGAGCGAAGTTTTTTGTGTACACACAGGAAGTTCACCTCCACCATCTTTAGATCTCTGTAGATTATTTTTACATTTACATCAACCAAAATTGTTGAAATCATTTTAACAGATTAAGAAAATTCTGCACTTACGTGTCTAATACTTTAATGGTAGCAGGAATGGCACTTATGAATCCCACTAGTTTTTGACTTGACTTAACTCGAACTCCACAGTGCCACTGTGATTGCCATCCAGGGGGGCACAAAGTCCTACATTCCATAAAACATTAAAACAAATAAAATGGTTATAGTTAATTTGTAGATATATGTAAAGAAAAAAAAAAACAGAAACATACCAGAGCAAGAACTGTGGAGAGTAGTGCAGACGAAGTGTGTTGTCATCCTCCTCTGTGTAGTTTTCATTCAGCAAGACACACAGTTCTCTCAGCTACAATTACATATAGACAGATAAGCTAACATTAGAATGTCGGTCCGCCAAAAAAAAAAAATAAATAAAAAAAAAAAAAAATATATATATATATATATATATATATATATATATATATATATATATATATATATATATATATATATAGGATGGCAAAAACGCAGTGGCTTGCCATGAGCTTGCCAATTGTCTAGAGCATTACTGCGCTATAATGGCTAATTTCCACTGAGCTGTATAGTACAGTACAGTTCAGTACAATACGATTAGGGTAACCCTGATCAGGCTTGTGTTTCCACTTTTAATAGTACCCTTATTTGGTAGGCGTGGTGTCGGAAAGTAGCGATCGAAACAGCGACAATAAGCGCAACTTTGCCTCGTTTTGTTAAATGTAAGTTTTAATGAACAATAATAGCCATTTTAAAAGTTTATCTACAAAGTATAAGAGGCTTATATAAGAGGAAATAAAGACAAAAGCAAACAGTTCAGTCAAACATAGCTTATGCTACAGCGCTGTACTATGGTAAAGTTCAAATAAAATATATAAAGTTAAACATAACTTTGTGCTCAGCCAAAACGATATGACCAGTAACAAATAATAGATTCATAAGACCTTTAAATATAGCCAACCCAATGGCCTATAAAATGGCTTTTGTCTGTGACAAAATTCTAGAATACACAATTATATTTGTATGTGCTTGCGCACTCTGATGCAAATAAGTCCAACACTCATGGGAAGCAGAGCGGGAATGAGTGAAGGATGCTTTATCCTCTTGTATAACACAAAAGTAACATTACTGGTCGACCAATCGACGTTCTGTGGTCAGTTTAGTGAAAGTGAAAGTCTTGACATTTGCCAAGTATGGTAACCCATACTCGGAATTGGTGCTCTGCATTTAACCCATCCAAATGCACACACACACAGCATCAGTGGTGTAATGTAATAAAGTTTTAATTAAATTTATTTAATTAAAAAAATTACTTTTACTCCACTACAAAATGCTTCTGTATGCTTTTTTATATCTATATCACACAAAGAGTACCGTTTTTCTGCAGATGCATGAACACATTTAATATATTTTACACATTTAATAATAATTTTATACAAGTTAAGTAAAGCAATAAGTGACTAACATTGCTTGTTTTTGCTCAGTTTTGCTAACGAAAATAGTTCCAAACAGATTACAGCACTGCTTTGCATCTCTGGGCAATGGACGGTGTTTACTTATTGAATGAATCAGCTTTTTGAATCGGTTGAATCTCAATGATCCACTCATTAACATTCACTTGCTGTCACCTACTGGCGGTTTTAATTTTTACATTTCTGTCACCGTCTTCAACTGGTGTGCCCGTCTTCTGTGAGTGTTGTGTTTGTTTGATGCCATGTGCTTTGTTCTGTCTCTTTTCTTACCCCGCCTATCTTGTCACCTCATCGTTTTAGTTGCTACACCTGTGTTTCTCCCTTGCTCCCGGACTCATTTACCTTCACTCCGCACACCTGTCTCTCAATCACACACACAGCTGTTGCTCATTGTCATGTTCTATATATTCTCATCTCACACCGACTCGGTCTGGCAGTATTAATCATTGTTTGTGTATGCTGTGGTTTTGTGTCTTCATGTCAGCTGCATCCGCGCTTGTTCCTGGTGATTTTGTTTTTGCCGTGTTGGCCTTTTTGTTCCTGTTTATAATTAAAGGATAATTTCCCTGAATTTGGACCCAGACCCTGTTTCTACCGCGCTGTGACAATTTAGACTTTTTTTGTTTTTCATGTTTTAGATTATTTCAAATTTCAGTTTTCAATATTTTATGTAAAAAAACTAAACATTAAGCCTTTTTATACATCCGTATCTGTAGTTTTAAAGGATTCCTTGTCTCTTCTTTGATACATAAACTGTGTAAATACTTGCTATTTCAGTTGCAGATTCCAGAAATGTTTTCTTATTTTGGAATGAAAGACACTAAGTACCGGAAGAAGTGCTTCCTATTCTTGCCCAAAAATACAAAATAAAATGGAATAAATAGTCAAAACTAAACACAGTCTTGCTACTCAAGCTGTGTATGAACACACACACACACACACATGCTTCTTTTCCATTTGCATTTTCTTGTACTTTTATTTTCTATACTTAAGTACGTTTAAGATTTTAAAAAATACTTTTTGTAGTTAAGTACAATAAATATCACATAATTTAAGATTTTTGCTCAAGTAATATTCTAAACGGTGACTTCATCTTCAGACTACCAAAGTCATTTTCTGGTAAGATATCTGTACTTTCACTTGAGTATGACTTTCAGGTACTTTATACACCACTGCGTAGTAGTAAGAAATGAACACATTGTGAACACAAACCCAGAGCAGTGGGCAGCTTTATATCCAGTGCCTGGGGAGCAACTGGGGGTTAATGCCTTGCTCAAGAGCACTTCAGTTATTGGTTCATTCATCAATCACACTGTTCATTCATTCCCTCCCCCACCTACAACTCCCACCAGCACCGAGACTCAAACCTGCAACCTTCAGGTTACAAGTCTAACTCTTAGGCCACAGCTGCCCCACCCTTTTGGTACCCTTTGCTGTGCTAGGTACCCCAATGGAAGGGATACCAAAAAAGGTTTTCGATTTTTTGGTACCATTCACAACTTCTGCCAATGGAAACAGAAATAATTGTGCACCGTACCGTACCGAACCATACTGCTCAGTAAAAATGAGCCAGAACAGAAAATCTACAATCATAAAAAAAAATAAAAACCACTAGTCCTACTACGATGTAGTGGTGCCATTTTTCACCTGCAACTACAAAATTAGTTTTTGTACAAACTTTGTTATTTAATAATGCAATAAGATTGTTTTATTATTATTATTATTTGCTATGTTAAATATGTAGTTCTTGATGTTGAACATTCAAGTAGCATTCCAAACTGATGGGCGGAAACAAAAATAAATTCAATGCACACGCACAGGTCGCACATGCCCATTGATTTATTTTTTTATTATTGCAGTAATCAGATATTCCATAAGTACTTTAAGTATAACTTTAAGTATGCACAGTTTTAAAAAATTGGGTGGTGCACAGGGGCATAGCCATCTTTTCAGTAGTGAAGGGGACAGAAATGACATACTGTATACACACACACACACACACACACACACACACACAGGCGAGCTATAATGACTTTCACCTTGATATTTTAGCGTGGATGTATACCTAGCTGAATTTCACTGTAGGGGGCGAGAACGAGTCTTCGAACCTCTGTGTATGCCCACTGTGAAATTACCACATGAAACGTGACGTGCTAACATGGATGCAGCTGAAGCCGCCGGGTTTGCTTCAGGGATTTTTTTTTTTTTTTTTAGAAGCTTCCCAATGGAAACCTCGACAAATGCACGCCTGTTTCACACATAATCCGTCTGCAGTGTGCATGCAGTCCGTGTGCATTATGTATGTGGTTCTGAAGCAGCACAGACTCATACTCATTGTGCTTCGCACAGGACGCGTTTGCAGTCCGCTACTCGGTACGTAAACGATCGCTGCACTGGTGCAGACGCACAGCTACTGGAACAGCTACTGATGGACCGCAACCACGTGAATGCTGGAATCTGCAGATGAAGTATGTGTGAAACAGGCATAAGGTTGTTTGCACCTTGTTCAATGTGGAATTCGTTTACAGCTTTCTCATGCAGTTTGTGATGCATTTGGAAACAGGAAACAGCCTCTGGTCTAATGCACCACCTGACTTCAGAAACCCATTCTAAAAGACTTACTTTTAGTCATTATTTTATTTGGGTAGCACACATATTCTGAATGCCTTTGGCAGAATTCAAATGAGCCATTTTAATCTAGATTAATTCCAAGATTACAGTTAGATTAATCTAGATTAAAAAAAAAAAAAAAAAAAATATGCCCACCCCTAATATATATATATATATATATATATATATATATATATATATATATATATATATATATATATATATATATATATATATATATATATATATATTAGGGGTGTAACGATACGCGTATTCGTATTGAACCGTTCGGTACGACGCTTTCGGTTCGGTACGCGGTACGCATTATGTATACCGAACGGTTCGTTGGAGTAATTAATTATATTTGAAAAAAAAAAAAAGAGAGAGAAAGAAATATAATGATATGCGTTCAACAAGGTAGCCCAATAACCCAAACAACGTAACAGGCAACGCCCCTGACACTCCCGAAGAAGAAAAAAACACCATCTTATATGTTTATGTTAGGCTACTCAGCAGGCGCTCGCTCACTCAGTACGCGCTGAAGGCTCGTTGCAAAATAGCCAATGCGTTTAACAGACTAGAAATGAGAAGATCCTCCAATAACCAACTGGTCTGGTGTTTGGGTGCACTTTGGATTCCCTTTAAGCTATAATGGTGATGGCAAGAGAGTGGTGGATAAAAAAACAACGGTATGTCGCATCTGCAACATGACAGGGTACACCAGCGGGATTACAAAAAAAAAAAAAAAAACAGCGGGAATATCTGGGATATATGCGTCAGTACTATCTGGGAAAAGACGAAAAAAAGGAGAAACATGCACGCAGCAAACTATCCCTGCAGCATTTACACACTATAGCTTACAGGGAATCCAACCCAAACACCAGACCTGTTGGTTATTTTAGGATCTTATATTTCTGGTCTGTTAAATGCATTAGACATTTTGCAACGAGCCTTCAGCGCGTGCTGAGTGAGCGAGCGCCTTAGGGGCCGTTCACATATCGTGCCTAAAAACGCATGGAAAACGCTAAGCGCGTCTTTCTCCTCCTTTCCAAAGCGCTCGGGCAGAAGCGCTCATGAGGCGTCTGTCTTTGCTAAGCAACAATGACGTGCTCTCTCCATGAGACGCGGAAATTTCAGCGAAGGATAAATGGATTTGCAGCTCTAAAAATCGCTTGCAGTAGCTCTGCTACTGAATTTATTTCAAAATTGCAATCCATATACAACTATGATCAGCTGTTCCTTCATCTTGGCTGAGCTCTCAACGTTGTTACGGGAAAGGATGAAGCTGATTGGTTGGTTCTTGTCACATGACCCGCGGTGCGCTTGCGGCATTCTGAAAAGTTGAGATGTTTTTACATTTTGCTGTATCTAAAACGTATCGAACCGAACCGAACCGAACCGTGACATCAGTGTATCGTATCGAACCGAACCGTGAATTTTGTGAACCGTTACACCCCTAATATATATATATATATATAGCCTACTAGTCAACAGTTGACCACAGTTGAACAGTAAGATTTTTTATGTTTTTAAAGTAGTCTTTTCTGCTCAGCAAGCCTGCATTTATTTGATCTGAAGTACAGCAAAAGCAGTAAACTTGTGAAATATTTTTACTATTTAAAATAATTTTATATTTGAATATATTTTAAAATGTAATTTATTCCTGTAATCAAAGGTGAATTTTCAGCATCATTACTCCAGTCTACAGTGTCACATCCATCAAAAATCATTCTAATATACTGATTTTCTGATTATCAATATTTAAAACAGATAAACACATTTTTTTTCAGTATTCTTTAATGACCTGCGAATTCGCATCAAGTGAAGACGTAGGACCAGTAGAAGATCTATACGTCACTGCGTGACCTCTCTGTACAGAAATTTTAAAATTAAGGAAGCGCTAATTTTTATTGCTTAGTGTGTATATATTTATATATAGTGAGAGAGACAGAGAATACAATATAAGGGGGTTGGCACTTCCCCCACATAATCTACGCCACTGCTGTAATTAGTATGAACACTATGATAGGATGTGTAGTTATGCATCTCTTAGCTCTGTATCATGATGTTTCTGTTTGCACTTTGATTTGAGTATTGAGAGAGTAGCCTACTTTGAATATGGTTGTACTTAAGAAATTATTATTATTATTTTAATGATGAATTTGTGAAAAAATGTTCAGATAGGAGGTCAAAAATGTTAAACTCGTAGCCTGCAATTACTATTATAGGTCTGAAGAGGCTCATAAAATAATACAAAAGAGAAGACAGTTCTATATTTGCGGCAAAATATTTTAAAGTGCTTGAGAATTGTCTGTTATTCATACTCAAAAAGCAGAACTGAGATGAATCTTTATTGCAAGATTTCAAATGCACTTGCAGACTATTTTTACAGACTAATGTCATTTTCATAACCAGGTGATTTTGCTTAAAGCATTAATCTCACTAAATGTTGATACATTTCTCTTAAGCAATCGTTAAACTTTAATTTAAAATGTTAAACTCTTTGGCTTTAAAGGTTTGCTTAAATGGGTTGTTGACATGACAAAAAAATATTGTCATTTAAAATGAATTAGTCTTACATGGACCCATTGTTATAAAAACTGCTTTGTTATTAGATTTATTATTATTATTATTTTACATTTTTAAGCTAAATCTCAAACTTGTCTCAAGGAAGTTCAATAAATTGCAACTTTTATCAATTAAAAAGAAAAAGCATACAATTGTTAATAAATACCTCAGGCATAATTTTACAAGTCTCTATTTTAGTAATCTTTTAGTAATCTTTTTTTTTCTTCATCCATATACTTCTAAAAGCATACAAACTTGATACATTACGTCACTGAAAACTTTGTCCTTTTTACTTTGATTTTAATTTGTCAACTACCCAAAAATATTTTCCTATCTAAACCTTGAAAAATAAATTTACTAAGTAAAACAAACTGGTAAAACTTCACAATTAGGTGGCTGTGTAGGATGTGTACATTGGGATGGGATGTGGGTGGTTAGGGGAAACTGTAGGTATGGGAACCCTTTTTAAAACCTGCTTATGGTCCCCAAAATGCAAGGGTTGGCCCTGTTTGCAGTAAGCCACGGACAGTTATGAAATGTTGAGAGATTCAACAAAAATGTATCAATAAATAGAACAAAATAAAAAAAATTAAATAAAGACTGCAAGTGACGTCGCTAGCGGAAGCACAAGTGTCTGAGAGTGCAAGTTTGAGAATGCAAGTCTGAGAGTGCAAGTGAAAGTCTGCAGCCAGACCCTTCTCAGCATTTCAGTACAGTGAACTCATTGTCATGTTCAAGAAACCAATTTGAAATGATTCGAGCTTTGTGACATGGTGCATTATCCTGCTGGAAGTAGCCATCAGAGGATGGTTACATGGTGGTCATAAAGGGAGGGACATGGTCAGAAACAATGCTCAGGTAGGCCGTGGCATTTAAATGATGCCCAATTGGCACTAAGGGGCCTAAAGTGTGCCAAGAAAACATCCCCCACACCATTACCCCACCACCACCAGCCACACATAACGAGTGTTTATTTCAGTCACAGTTGCTCTTCTATCACCTTGAATCAGTCGGCCCATTCTCCTCTGACCTCTAGCATCAACAAGGCATTTTCGCCCACAGGACTGCAGTGTACTGGATGTTTTTCCATTTTCACACCATTCTTTTTAAACCCTAGAAATGGTTGTGCGTGAAAATCCCAGTAACTGAGCAGATTGTGAAATACTAAGACTGGCCCGTCTGGTACCAACAACCATGCCACGCTCAAAATAGCTTAAATCGCCTTTCTTTCCCATTCTGACATTCAGTTTGGAGTTCAGGAGATTGTCTTGACCAGGACAACACCCCTAAATGCATTGAAGCAACTGCCATGTGATTGGTTGATTAGATAACTGCATTAATGAGAAATTGAACAGGTGTTCCTAATAATCAATAATCATAGATTATTCATAGATCCTCTTCTGACAATTATTAATTCCTCATTGTCATTAGGATATGTCCCCAAAACCTTCAAACTGGCTGTTATTAAGCATCTAATAAAAAAAACACAACTTGACCCCAAAGAACTAGTTAATTATAGACCAATCTCGAATCTTCCTTTTCTGTCCAAGATACTAGAAAAGGTGGTATCCTCACAATTATATTCCTTCTTAGAGAAAAATGGTATATGTGAGGATTTCCAGTCAGGATTTAGACCGTATCATAGTACTGAGACTGCTCTCCTTAGAGTTACAAATGATCTGCTCTTATCATCTGATCGTTGGATCTTAGTGCTGCGTTTGACACAATTGACCACAACATTCTTTTGCATAGACTTGAACACTTTGTTGGCATCAGTGGAAGTGCATTAGCATGGTTTAAATCGTACTTATATGACCACCATCAATAATACAATAAATAATTTAATTCATCATTTTGTAGATGTAGAGTTTACTTTTTTACTTTTTTTATGTATTAAAGTTAAATCAACATCTTGTTCTGATCAAAGTGATTTGAACACACCTGATTACGCAATAAGGACTTGTCAACTCGTAAATGCTTACTTCCCAGGAAGACTTGAATGCCATTATTTTCTACCCTGAATATATTCACCTGTAACTTTCTAGTAATCTTGAATACCTTGCTTAGAACATAACACGTCTTCAAGCTATGACAGAGAAGTTCCTTTTTTGCCTTTTAAATGCTAAATTTATGAACATAGTAGCCTTATTAACATGCACTTGTTGTCAGGGATGTAAAATACTTGAACATTTTACAATTAATTATTTTTACTAAAATTATTTTTCAGTCTAAATAATTACTAGGGATTAACAATGATTTGATCATTAATTAATCTATCAATTGCAAATAATTATAAATAAATATTTAAAGAGAGAAAAAAATACTTTCTTCAGATGACCAAAATTAATTTTAAATAAATACAATTTATTTTTATTTATTGGTTATTAACATTATTAATACACTATAAAAAATGCTGGGTTGTTTCATCCCAAATTTGGGTTAAATATGGACTAACCCAGCTGCTGGGTTAAATTTTTAAACTAAATTTTTTGGATCTCCAAGAGAAAATAAGCTTAGAAATCATACAGAATGAAATGTTTTGAAAATCCAAAAATGCAGTTTTTAAAAATGCTGATGTTTTGTCTGAGGGCTATGTTTCGGGTAAGGGTTAGCATAAGGGGATAGAAAATACAATTCGTACAGACTAAAAACCATTACACCTATGGAATGTCCCCATAATGATAGGAATATGTGTATATGTGTGCTTGCTTGTGCATGTGTGTGTGTGTGTGTGTGTGTGTGTGTGCGAGTGAGAGAGAGAGAGAGAGAGAGAGAGAGTGATTGACGAAGAACTAAACTTTCATGTTTCTTAAAACACTTACTCTACGTAAGTGTTTTAAGAAACATGAAAGTTTAGTTCTTCGTCAATCATACCTTTTTAAAAAGTACCTTTAGGAATAATGTCAAATTGAAAGTTTTACTTTACAATATATTTTAAATCATAATATTTTAACCCTTGCGAGCTCCTCATTTGGCAGTCAGGTCAAATGTGACCGGACACCTGAAATGTAACTTTTTTTTCTACCTTTTTTTACTTTTGTATTTGGAAAATAGTAAATTAAATTTTCTATATATATATATATATATATATATATTTTTTTTTTTTTTTTATTAATGCAGTGTTTCAGATTAAAATATAGGCCTTTGAAGGCAGAATAGCCCCTCCTTTTGAGAGACAAAAAAAAAAGAAAAAAAAAAAAAAAAAAGAAAAAGAAAAAGAAAAACCTGTAATTTCATGGTGTAACCACTAGATGCCTGTATAGAACTATATTAAGAGGCCTGTGAATTCCATAGTTGTTTTTATACATAATTGTTTACTTTTATTAGGTTGTAAATTCAAATGCATGTTAAGGCATCCTGAAATACTACTTTGTCAAGGTTTGTATTTTTTGTTATTTTAAATGTTGATTTGAAGTGTTGTTTTTTTATTTTTATTACTACATTAAAATCTGAACATACAAAGCATTTTGTTACACAGAACATTAAAATTCTATAAAAATGAAGCTTAATCCTTCTGGGTCTGATCTGATTTTAACCTCTTATTTCAGTTTTCTGACTCAGTTCATTTGTGTGTGTCTGTGAATGTAAGTAACTGTGTGTGAGTGAATGTATCTGTTTTACACTCTTGATGTTTTAGGCTGCATTTACACTTGCAGGTCTTGATGCCCAAATCCGATTTTCTGACTATATCCGATTTTTCTGACGACCCGCTTACATCATCTTTTAAACGTGTCCCGCATCCAATTTTTGCATTTACACTATACACTGCTGAAACTACCAAACGTAGACCCGGAAAAGAAAGTTAAACAGCATGAAATACAATGGATGCAGATGCAAAGAAAACTATACAGTGTTTTGCTTTCCACAATATTTTCAAAAGTCAACAAAAAAATCAGCAAAACATTGGTCTCGTACGGCAGAGAAAAAAGAGGAGCCCTTGTTGCAGCCTAGGCGAATTTCGTGCCTATAATAAGTCATGTGATCTCAGTTGGTGGTGTCCACCTGAGTTGACGTCACTTTCATTATAGTGATATAGTAATATTTCATTAAGCCATAGCAAAAGTAGGATTTGTATGTCTATCACTGGATTTCAAGGAAATTTTTGTTCACTCTTGTACAATAAGTAATTTTGGGACTGTGTTGGTTCACAGAGACCTCTCACTCACCTGCTCTTGGTTGTCCAGGTTGAGTGTGTCCCAAATGAATTCTTGTGGCAGTGAAAAGGGCTCTTCTCGAACACTGGGCCTCTCTGATTCTATTGGTCCATGTGATGTCACTTTCTCATCTATGAAAGAATAAATGTCGTTTGTAGATATGCACACAGTTTCTACATTTTGTTTCTACCTGTGCACTGTGCATGATACCTATCTTAGGGACTGGCTGAGTATCCCAAAAGCGGTATGTGTGTCTCTGAGCCTCTTGTAGGTTCTTTGGAGGCCCATGACCAAAAGAAAACAGGTGTAGGGCTTTCTGAATCTCTTGTTGCTTCTCCTCAGAAAGAGAGTCCAGCTGGGAACAAATTAAACTGATAAGAAACAGGTAAATGTATTCATACTTCTCATAAATAATATAGCACATTAAGAATATCAGTTACCATTTCAAAAGGGTCTTGCGGCCCTTCTTTAGCCCATGTTTGGTCTTTGTGTTTCTTTGTCTTCTTCTTGCTTTCAACTCCCCTGTCTTCCTCTAAGCTCTTTTCACTGTAACAAAAAAAAAACAAAAAAAAACAATACAAATATAAATAATAAAAGACAAAAATGTAATTAATAGATAGAGGACTTACAGATTTTTCTGATCAGCCATGGAAGTGTTTTCTGTTATTAGAGCAGCAACGATGTGGTCATTCAGCTGTACAGTTTTGGGTGTTTGAGGAGTAGGAGCTTATCTTAATGTGCAGTGAGGGCAGGAGGGAGACACCCAGGCTCCATCATGAGTATCCACCAATCCGTTGCATTCCACACCCTCATGCAGTGATCACTTATCTTAGTGCAGCACTTCAGGCTGGCCTTCAAAGCCATTAACAAATTAATTTAAACCATCAAATATCATGTTTTGCAAGTAGTTTTAGTACCTTTGCTTGGGGCAGTATTACTTTCCCCTAATCATTACTTTACATTTGAAAATTATTTTTAATCCTAATGCTGTGATTTAAAAGTTTGTTGTAAAACAAATAAATAGGTTTAGTTTGTTATAATTTTACTGTTGCCAACTAATTTTCAGGGGAAGTTCCTAAAAAAGGTAGATTTGTTGTTAAAAGTTGCTAAATGTTGAAGTAATGGCATTATGTTATCATGACGCAAAATTGTGTCATTATCAAACTATATTTTTATATGTTAATTTAGATTTGTTTCTTTGTTTCTACCTGCATTTTAAATTATACATTTTATTTTTTGTGTTCTAGGTTAAATGTTTACAACAGATAATGGATAATGGAAAATGTTCTAGAAAATTACTAGTAGCCAGGGGCGGACTGGCGATCTGTGTGATATGGAGAATCACAGAACGGCCGATAATCCAGGAAGGCCGGCCCGCGCACGCAGTCATCACCTGTGTTTTTCCCCATCCATCTGTTTTACACTCCAGTACTGTAGGTGGCAGCAATGCACCTTTAAGTTGGATGCCAGCTGGACTGGCCATGGCCGCCAATTAATGAGAAGAAGTGGAAGAGTAGGAAGAACTGAACAGCAAAGATGTTAACGTTAGATAGAAGAAGCATAGAAACAAACAAACAATATACATAACGCGGCCGCGGGTAAAAACCGGAAAGAAAAGGGTGGGGCTGTGAAGGTGAGGGGAAAAAAGGTGGAATTTAGATACTGAAGCTTCTAAATGTCTCAAACGAACTGAAATACAGTATATGGGTGCTTTCACACCTGCCTCATTTAGTTCGGTTGAATCGTACCAAAGTTTGTTTCCCCCTTTGGTGCGGTTAATTTGGGCAGGTCAAAAAAAGCAGAAATCGCACTCGGGTGCGCACCAAAAGCGGACCAAACAAGCATACCGAGACCTGCTTGAAGAGGTGGTCTCGGTATGCTTTCAAACGAACTCTGGAGTGGTTCGATTGTGGGGAGAATATGATCCGACCTCGAACAGACCCAACTGCAAAAAGTACTGAATTTGGTCTGATGACCATGAGCATGTCAGAGTTAAGAAGAATTAATGCACGCCTCTGCTTGAAGTTACGAGCGATGCCCGCTTGCTGGGCCGCATTAATGCAAGGGTTTACCTGGGCTTAAGCCTCAATGATAGGGCTGTCACTTTTAGTTCGAAAATCGATTGCACAATCAATCGGACCAACCAAAAAGTTTAGAAAATGAAAATAGGGAATCGATTTTAACAAAATATGTACACTATTAATTTTTAAAATAATAATAAGTGCAGTCCTTTAAGCGTCTGGCGCCGATACAGGATGGCTGCCTCCGTGACGAGCTCCGCATATGTTTTTGTGTTTTTGTTAGTTTGTCCTGTCTTTAGTTATATTCCTGCCATCAGTTTCACCAGGGAAGAACTGCTGAACATTCGGCAGAACACACCACAGGATATTTTACCGGATTTCAATTATTCAGACGTTTTACTGAACGTTGTTATCGGAGGAGCGGCGGCGCTGATCAAGCGCTTCAGGACGCGCAGACGGGGGAAGCGGGCGGGAGCGCTCGTCAGACTCAGGAAGCGCGGATTTCGAACGCCGTTGCCTAGCATCCATCTGGCAAATCTCCGCTCTCTACCCAACAAAACGGACGAACTCCTTCTGCTTTCTCGGACAAATAAGGATTTCACACACTCTGCTGCTCTGTGTTTCACGGAAACCTGGCTGAATGACACCATACCGGACAGCGCGCTCCATCTGCCGGGCTTTCAGCTGTTTAGAGCGGATCGTGACACAGAATCAACGGGGAAATCGCGTGGCGGCGGGACATGCTTTTACATCAATGAACGGTGGTGTACAGATGTAACTGTGTTAAAGAAGACGTGCTGCTCAAATCTCGAAACACTCTTCATTAACTGCAAGCCGTTCTATTCGCCGCGGGAGTTTCACTCGTTCATTCTGGTCAGTGTTTACATCCATCCCCAAGCGCATGTGAGCTCAGCTTTACAGAAACTCGCTGATCAGATCACAGAGACAGAACAACAACACCCGGACTCTGTTTTAATCATTCTCGGGGACTTTAATAAAGCCAATCTGTCCCGTGAACTGCCAAAATACAGACAGCATGTTACTTGTCCCACAAGAGACAGTAATATATTGGATCACTGTTACACCACAATAAAGGATGCATTTCACTCTGTTCCACGAGCAGCTTTGGGACGTTCTGATCACCTTCTGGTTCATCTAATACCGTCCTACAGGCAGAAACTAAAAGCAGCTAAACCTGTATCAAGGACTGTAAAAAGATGGACTAATGAAGCAGAGCAGGATTTACAATCTTGTTTTGACCTCACTGATTGGAGTGTTTTTGAAGCTGCTGCCACCGATCTGGATGAACTCACAGAGACCGTAACATCATATATCAGTTTCTGTGAGGATATGTGTATTCCTACAAAGACTCAACTAATTTACAATAATGACAAACCGTGGTTCACTGCAAAACTCAGACAGCTCCGTCAGGCCAAAGAAGATGCTTACGTGAAGGGGGACAATGTCTTGTATAAACAGGCTAAATACACATTGGAAAAGGAGATCAAAGTGGCAAAGAGGAATTATTCTGAAAAAATAAGGACTCAGTTCACTTCCAACGACTCCGCATCAGTGTGGAAAAGTCTAAAGAAGATCACCAATTACAAGACACCACCCCCCAGCACCGTAGAGAATCAACGACTGGCAGACGATCTGAACGAGTTTTACTGCAGGTTTGAAAGAACACCCATCACCTGCCCTGAACGCCTCCCCACACAACCATTCACACCATTCACAACTCCTGCAACCAGCCCTGAATGCCTCTCCAAACTACCGTTCACACCATTAACAGCTCCTGCAACCCATCCTGAACACCTCTCCAATCAAGCACTCTCACCATTCTCACCTCCTGCATCCCCCCTCTCCCCCACACCTGCAATTCAGATCAGCGAGGATGCGGTGCGCCAGGTCTTCCGGAAGCAGAAAAGGAAAAAAGCACCAGGCCCAGATTGTGTTACACCAGCCTGTCTGAAATCCTGTGCTGACCAGCTGGCCCCCATCTTCACACAGATCTTCAACAGATCGCTGGAGCTGTGCGAAGTCCCTTCATGCCTCAAACGTTCCACCATCATCCCCATCCCTAAGAAACCCAAAATTACAGGACTAAATGACTACAGGCCTGTGGCTCTAACGTCTGTAGTCATGAAGTCATTTGAAAAACTGGTGCTGGGCCACCTGAAGGACATCACTGGGCCCTTGCTGGATCCTCTTCAGTTTGCCTACAGAGCAAACAGGTCTGTGGACGATGCAGTAAACATTGGACTGCATTATGTTCTGCAACACCTAGACAGACCGGGGACTTATGTGAGGATCCTGTTTGTGGACTTCAGCTCGGCCTTCAACACGATCATCCCAAACCTCCTCCTGCCCAAACTAAATCAGCTCTCCGTGCCCACCTCAGTCTGTCAGTGGATCAACAGCTTCCTGACAGACAGGCAGCAGCTAGTGAGGCTGGGAAAATACACATCCAGCACCCGTACAATCAGCACCGGAGCTCCCCAGGGGTGCGTTCTCTCCCCACTGCTCTTCTCCCTGTACACTAATGATTGCACGTCTAAGGACCCCTCTGTCAAGCTCCTGAAGTTTGCAGATGACACCACACTCATCGGCCTCATTCAGGACAGTGACGAGTCTGCTTACAGACAGGAGGTAAAAGAGCTGGCTGTCTGGTGCAGTCTCAACAACCTGGAGCTTAACACCCTCAAAACAGTGGAGATGATCGTGGACTTCAGGAGAGACCCCCCTGCACTCCCCCCACTCACCATCATGAACAGCACTGTGACTGCAGTGGAGTCATTCAGGTTCCTGGGCACCTCTATCTCTCAGGACCTGAAGTGGGACATTCACATTGACTCCATTGTGAAAAAGGCCCAGCAGAGGTTGTACTTTCTCCGCCAGCTGAGGAAGTTTAACCTGCCACAGGAGCTGCTGAAACAGTTCTACTCCACCATCATTGAATCCATCCTCTGCACTTCAGTAACTGTCTGGTTCAGCTCAGCTTCTAAATCTGACCTCAGAAGACTACAGAGGGTAGTCCGGACTGCTGAGCGAATCATCGGTTCAACCCTCCCATCTATTCAAGAACTGTACTTATCCAGAGTGAGAAAAAGGGCTGTCAAAATCACTCTGGACCCCTCACATCCAGCACACTCCCTCTTTGAACTGTTGCCATCTGGTCGACGCTACAGAGCACTGAGCACTAGAACGACCAGACACAGGACCAGTTTCTTCCCTCAGGCAATCCATCTTATGAACAGCTTATAATAACGGCGGACACACTACACTTTATATTTATATACACACACACTTTATTTATCTAACACACATACTTAGTATACACTTAAATTTTGCACACAATATATATGTACATACATAACTTCATTTTGTAATATACTTGCCTACAATTGTCATTTGTATATTGTTATTCACTCTCTACTTATTTGTATTTTTTATTCTTTTATTATGTGTTTTATGTTCTGTTGTACTGCGGAGCTTCTGTCACGAAAACAAATTCCTCGTATGTGTACATACCTGGCAATAAAGCTCATTCTGATTCTGATTGCGAAAGCTAGACAGAAAATTCCAGAAATTTTAGGCGCCTATAAGACCCAGTGACGTCGAAAGCGTCCTCTTATGTTGCGTTCACACCAAACGCGAATAGAGCGTCTGGCACGAATGATTTCAATAAGTCAATGTAAGGGCGCGTTTACACGTGTATTGAGGTCTCGCGGCGCTGTAGACGCGAATTTGCATCATTCTCGCATCTAGTTACAGGAAATTCTGAGTTATGAAAAGGACCATTGGAAGCTGACAGTGACCAGTGGAAAATTGGCAGTAATACCCCCACCTTGCATAGCTGTACCTGAGTGTCCCTGGGACATCAGTGCAGTAGGAGCGTGTCTTTTCAACAGCTGGACACATAGTGAATAAAAAACGCTCTGCCCTGGACCCCGAAAATGTTGATCGCCTTGTTTTCCTGTCCAATAAATTTGTAATGGCCCTAGCCTTTTTGCGCGTTTCATGCCTGCCTAGTGCAGCTATAGCCTAATGTCGGTTACGTTCAATAAAAAAATAACACAGCTGTTCTAAAGTCCATTTAAAGTTTCATTTTTTTAACAGCTGTTTGAAATGGATTGAATCATTATTTAAAATAATCGTGGAGATTTTTGAAATGCCTAAATCATAAATGCAGCCGGGTTGAAGACCGCAGTGATGGCAGCCATCCCCTCTGCATATATATATTTTTAGAGAATTTTGCACTCCTGATGCTTTTTGTTATTCTGCCAGAAAAATCATGCCAATAAATAAGAAATATTGCTGACTTGTGCGTTTCCAGCGTTTCCGTTATTTGACGTTGAAAAAGAAAACTTCTTTTTTAGACATGGAAAATCGATTTTACATTCGATTCAATGAACACTTGTGTCTT